>NW_022639632.1:138385-163385 GCF_010583005.1 Odontomachus brunneus | reverse complement strand
TCATCCCCTTTCCCATATTACAAATATTTTCTCGACTAAAGCTCGACTAAAACGAAAGCACAGGTCTCGCGTCCTGTCTGCTCGATATTTCGAAAGGAGACCTCGCTGTCGGGTGCTATGAGAATCCCTGGGGGAGTAGGTGTACGCGTGCACGCGAGCACGTACGGGGGTGCGTACATTGCGACGGTCGAGCTCACGCACGCGTTTCACGCGAGCACCACGATATTTAGTGGATCTACCAGCGGCAGCTATATCGGGCTAGAACAGAGAGGAGAGGAGGGGACGTAGAGGGATCAGTTGGCGGCAGTGGGGAGGAAGGGGGTGGCGGCGGGTGAGACGAGCGGGGGACGGGAGAGGGGTAGAAGGTGGGGTGGCGGCGGTGGCGGACGCGGAGTAATGTCTATTATCGGATTCAATATCGGTGCTCTCGGTAAGCCAGTATACAAATACCCCTATGCTACGGTAATAACAACATAGGTGCATGTGAATCCGATCTTCAGCCGTCAATCCTATACGCGTCGGACGACCGCGGTCACCGTAGTCGATGCGCGGCCTACCCGGCAGAAGGTGGGCGAAATCTGCGTTTTGAGCTTTCTTGATTAGGCGCCTGGCGGCAAATGCATTTCTAGGGGGATTTCGGTAGCTTGCGAAATGACGATGATTGGGGAGGATTCGGCGGATCGAGACGCGCGCTTTCTCATCGAGGCCCGTGCGAGATTTCTCTCTCTCTCTCTCTCTCTCTCTCTCTCTCTCTCTCTCTCTTATTTCTTTTCTTTTATCTTTATCTTCATCATTATTTCTATGTTAATCCTAATTGTGTATCTTTTCATTATTCATTATCACTTTCAGCACATCATATGATAAATCTCACATTCTAAATTGTCGGTTGCCATAGCAATGAGGTATTGCTTGAAGCTATGTAATTTTAGAGTGTGCAACCGCTGCAGCTGTGAATACTGGTGCAAATTTATTAAACTGCGAGTAAATCTAAAGCTAAATGACACTGACAAACCGAAATAGCAAAATGTTTTTGAGCATTCTGTTGAATCGTAGCTTATGATGCGAGTTCATAATTCTATTTTACTTCTGCTTTATATCTAGAATCTGACAACCAATTTTTATATCACTAAAGCTAAGGGAATTTTCATTTCAAAGCTCAATAAACTCTCTCTCTCTCTCTCTCTCTCTCTCTCTCTCTCTCTCTCTCTCAAAATATATAATTACAGGTGCCTAATAAGACCTTTGCCCTTAGGTGCCTAATAACGCTATTCAACGAAAAATATTTGTATTATGTTAATTTGGCTATACCATCGTCCGATTAATAGATGATCTTTGAACTTATCTTTGAAACTTATCTTTGTTCCTTGGAACTTAGCTTGAAAATAATTCCAAAGTTTAAAAAAAAGAATCACAGATTACATCCAAACAAATTCGGACTCGTCCTTACGCCACGGCAGTTAGACCGGAACCCCCCGTGCAAAATCTCCGAACCAAACTTTGTCTCGTCGCTCGAGACCTTATGGTTGCACTCGCGAAAATTACCGCCAGTCGCCAAGATCGCTAATACTATCTTTCAGCATTTGCTTTTCATTTATTTTTTGCTCGTCATTTATTTTGTTTTGTGCGATGATTAATGAAACGCACGACCTTATCGGTTTATTGTCGCCAATCTAATCCCACTTCAATCCCGATCGTGATTCTAAATAATTCCGTGAAAACGCCTGGCTAATTGATCGTAATTACGTAAAAATGACTCGATCCACAAATATATTTTTTTTATAAAAAATTTTTTTTCATCATTTTGGAGTATAGTATGTTTGCATTATAATATGTTTTGAAGAGAATAAAGATAAAAATTTGATACATTGATTGAAAAATAGATAAGACTGAGGTTCTTTGTAATCGTTCGAGAAGTCAAGCGTGGTCAATTCTCTTCTCTCTAAAGGTAATCATTGACAAGTTTAACCCTGAAAAAGATAGGCAAAAGAGACGGATCTAGTAAAAAACAAAAACTGTTTTTTAATTAACTTTAAGCGCCCATAAGGCTTGGGTTTTTCTCTTTATGTAGAGAGACATATGGACTATTCACTAATAAGAGGGGTAGTGGGTTGATCATATTCTTGCATAACTATGGTAAATTCCTCTATTAACGATTGTCACGCGACACGCAAAGCGAAGCGCAATGAGATGCTGGCATAATTTTGTTGCAGAGCGGTCGTGGAGGTTCTCCTTGCCGCTGGAGTTGACGTCAATACGAGAACGTCAGCGGGCACCGCGATGCACGAGGCTGCGCTCTGCGGCAAGATGGAAGTGGTACGGGCGCTTTTAGATCGCGGAGTGGATTTGGGCATTAGGGATTCCCGGCAGAACACGGTGCTTGATCTTCTGGGACAGTTTCCGCCGCACGTCACTCAAGATATCACGGCGGTGATAAAAAGTACGCTCGCATTTGCATGCACGAGATTTATTTTCGCGTAACATCACGACCGATATATGTATAAGGTATTGTGTAATTAGTGGGGCTTGGTCGCGAAGCTACTAGTTTGCGCTTTTACTAGCGCGCTTTTAGTTTGCCGCAGCGCGTTTAATTAAATTGCTCTTAGCCTGGTATAAAAATTTGCGCGTGTACTCACACAACGTTATACTATGCGATTAATCTTGAATCCCGCTTCCGCGAAATACGCGAACACGGCACGATACGCCGTTAGTTCTGTGCGTGTCTCAAGTGATTGCCGTCGACTCTCTCATCTCTGACAATCGCAAGCAGATTAAAAATCGCGCGTCAAAAAAACAGAATAGTCCGCATTCCCGATATCTTCACTCTTTGCGCCTTTTTCTTGCGCCCTGCGATACATTACGCTGAAGCTGTTTATGAGCGAACGTTGTGTACGATTACACGCATTGTCAAACCCAAACAGGGCATCGGTCTTCCTCCGGTGTGGAGAGCGACGCTGACAGCGAGAACTTGCCGCCGATTCCGGTGCAGGGTGGCGACTCATTGGGCAGCCCCTACGAAAATGTTCGCCCGGGAGATGATCTCTCCCCCGCGGAGGGGACGTCGCCTACTCAGTGGCAGTTCTATCATAAGCCTCGGGACGACGATCGTCGCGTTTCCGGCACTTCCGTCATGTCCTTGTGAGTATCCTCCGTCCGCTTTACCTAACGCATGTGTGTGTGTTTGTGCGCGATCGCGCGTGTGTTGCGCACATTGTGCGCTGTACTTTTTATGGTGCATACGATGTTGAATCGTACTTCTCCCCTTCGTGAAGCTACCGCGAGCAGATAACGACTCGCGCTTGCATAGAACATGTAGCACGTGTTCGTGACACTAGCGAGATATTAATCCGGTAGCGGTAACTGAACATGTTAAGTTATGTCGAGCGGAATATTGCGCGAATATTATACGCGAATAATTAGCGACTCGTAAGACAGCGTAATAATATCGACGTGTGTACGTACCGTTTAAGTACCCTTGCGCGTACAAAAACTAGAGTATTAATTAACGTCAACTTTGGCGACGTGCGTCGCATGGTAACGCGTTGCTCGAACAGATCACGTTCATTTAATGTACTCTTACGAGAAGGCTCTCCTATTACTGCTCACACACACACACACACACACACACACACACACACACACACACACACACACACACACACACACACACACACACACACACACACACACACACACACACACACACACACACACACACACACACACACACACACACACACACACACACACACACACACACACACACACACACACACACACACACACACACACACACACACACACACACACACACACACACACGCGCGTATTCTCGCCACATTACCATCGGAGCGGATCGCGACTTCGCGCGTACAGTGAGGAAGTATCTTCCCCTCCCAATCCCGCATTCATTCGGATTCACCGTGTCTCCTTGCCTGATGGTCTCTCTCGAAGGGAATAAAAACCGCGACGGCATCGCGCATCGCGGTGGATAAGCGCGGCGGCTCGTGATATTTTTGCAAAAAGGACTCCCCGCGTATAATATAGGTGCGGCGCATAGAGCGGCCGCCGTGGCCGCCGCGGTGCTTTAATATAGGAGATGTTGGACAAACAAAAGCGTAGACATGGACGGAACACGGAGTGAATGAGTGAGTACCGGCCAAGCACCGGGATGATGACGGCTGGCGCTGCTGCTGCTGTTACTCCGCAGGAGGTGGAGGAGGTTGGAGGTGGAGATTCTCGGACCGAAAAAGGAACCCCTGGGTGTGGGGTGGCGCGGGAGGGTAGTGGAAAACGGAGGTGGAGGAAGAGGTTGGGAGAGGTGGTGGCACGGCCGCCGCGTGTAGCCCCAGCGCGTTAAGCACCGCTTGGCTTGGTTTAATTTTCCTGATGTAGGCAGGCGATGGTGGGTCCGACCGCCTCGTTCGCCCCTGGGTCACCCCCGCTGCATCACCCCATTGGTACTCCGTGCCAGTGCTACCGCTCTAGCTGCTAAACCCGACTAGTTGGCTCGGCAGCGCCGCGAACGAGAGAGAAGGAGAGATAGGGACGAAGACGTAGGGGTGAAAGAGAGTGGAGTGCCGAGAACGAAAAGTGGAGTGTAAGAGAGCGAAGGAAGGACAAAGAGGACCACACGATGTGTGTGTATGTGTCAAGCGGGAGAAAGAGAGAAAGATGAAGAGAGAGAAAGAGAGGGCGACAGAACGTGGGTGCTGGTTGCCGTTGATGTTCTCCGCACTTCTCCACCATCAATGTTTGATGTCGGTAGCCCCGGCTTGGCCGCCTCGAGATGAATCCATCACGTTAAACAATGTAAATGTTAGCCCGTCTCAGCACAAAACTAATAACCATCGCCCTCTCCCTCGTGCTATGAGCGTGCGGCCTTTGCAACTCTCGGGCCGACTCCTTTTCCGCTCCTCTTCCTCTTCGCGTTCGCTGCGTCTCGTCCTCGTCAACGTGGCCTCGTTAAAAAGCCGCTGCTTGCCTGTAAATGTCTCCGCGACCGAGCCGTCAATGGAGACCGCTGTCTTTTTTTCGCGGTTTACATTTGCATTCTTTTTGATTGTACGGCGTATTCTTGTTCTTCGCTCTCGCGAGCGTTTTAATTTGCTCAACGATACGCGCGCACTGGAATGTATCGGTAAATGACACAATTTTAAGAGATCGAATGCCGCTAGTGTCGCAAACTGAGATAGGTTTAGCATAGAAGATGATCTCCATGAGCGTTGGTTGAATCCTTTACCGGTAGTTTAATTAGCAGCGCTACTACCCCGACTTTTATTCGTTACATACGAGATTATGTGTTGCTTGGCTTTGAATGTGCGATCCTTGGTAATCGATGTCGGTTGATGTACCGGGATGCGCGTTTTCAGCGAAGACGAGCAGAACGGGGAGCCAGTGAACGGAGTACGGAGGGCCCTCCAGCAGACAGAGGACTCCGACCCCAGTTCCGTCTTCGACAGCGTCTTTATGTCCCTATCCGACACTCTCAACTCTATAAATACTCTCGAAAGTTCCGACCAAACTCCTGAAGATATACCACAAAACACTACCAAAAGAACACCATTACCACCCGACACTACACGGTAATGACATGCATACATTCTCTGCACAGTATAGAGTTGCAATTGTATAGATACAACATAACTTCTTGATAATGAGTCAGTCGTTGTTTTCCGAAGTCGTAGTTCAGATTAGCGTTAGCCAATATATGCATGCATTCTCGTAGAGCATTCGTCATCGAGTATCCGAGACGCGTACTTGATGTGGATTCGAGAACTAAGCTTGCAAACACTGCAGTTTCGACAAACCGCAATTTAGAGAGAAAAAGAGTGACTGAGTGAGTGAGTGAGTGAGTGAGTGAATGAGTGAGTTAGTGAGTGAATGAGTAAATGAATGACTGAGTGAGTGAATGAATGAGTGAGTGAGTGAATGAGAGAAAGAGAGAGGTTTGCGCACAAGCTGAAATTGCATACAAACGCGAGAAGTGTTTCCATTTCTCGCGCGGGTCGGTCGAATGCAATCCTACGCTTTGGAGGATCTCGATCTACGGAGTCGATTTCATCGACTCCGAGACAACGGATCACTCTATCAGTTCCACTGAGGCATCGAGTTTTGGTTGCACAGGGGATCCGATAGCGGACTGTATCAAACTCCACCGGTGCCACGCGGCACAATGGAGGGTAGCTTCGTGTCGGAGGACTTGTCCTTGACATTGCCCACGGGATACGGGGGTGGCAGAGAGTCCGACCAATTGAGCGTGTCCTCATCCTCGAGCGTCGGCGGACCAAGCCCACGGGACCGTCGTTGTTTGCCCAACGATTCCAGCGCTGCCGGGATTTACTTGCCGATGGCACCCTTGTCTAGTTCGCTGCACAGCCCCGCTTCCAACAGTAAAGTCTCGGTAAGAGTCCCGGTTAATCGAAATTAACGTCGCGAATGTGGAAAGTCTCACATGTATGAAGGTCGAGAAGAGCTTTTTTCTTTTGCTTCTCGAAATATCGTGAGTCTACCCGAAGAGAATAATTTCTAGAGAAAAACTGATTACTAAGCAGAAACTGGCCAGTTTTTGTTGGCTAGAACTTATTAGCCAACTGTTTAAAAACTGAACAGAAAAATATTTCTGGACAGCCAGAAATTTTTTGGTCAGCTATTGATCAGAAACTAGGCAATAGAAATAATAATAAATGCTGGAAAATTTTATTGTCTAATGAAAACTAAATAGTAAAATATAATATTTTATAATATAGAATTAAAAACTATTTGACAGAATTTTGTATAAAAAAGTTTGGTTAAAAACTGATAAAAAATTGGTTAGAAACTGTTCAGAAATTCATTAATTTTATCGTCTAGTTATTGGTGAGACAAGCGTTGACTAAACTGGCCAGAAACTAGAGGCCAGTAATCAGAGTTTCTGGTCAATTACTGGTCAGAAAAAAGTCGTTTTTCCTACTTGGATAATTTTTGCGGAGAGAAGATCGAGACGAACATAAAAGATAGATCCGCGAGCGCAAAAGAGAAATATGCGTCTCTCTTGCCGTAGCCGACACCACCTAAGAAGCCACCCAGACGAAATCTGTCAGTGTCCCCGACGCACCTGCAGACGCAGATGTCCTTGTCCGCCGACAGTTCGGTGGGACCGAGCAACTACGAGTACTTGTTCTTGGCGCGCAGCGGTGCGCGCAGTCACATTGATCTCGAGCAGCTTCAGAAACGGCGCGATCAGCTGCGCCACGTCACCAGAAGCGTGGACCAATACGTGGAGATGAAGTCGCGGCTGGTCGGTACCGATGATAAACGCGAGTCCAACGTGGAGCCGGTGGCCATCACGTCCATCTACGAGAACCGGCCGGTGAAGATGCTGAATCCACGCAGGAAGTTACGCAGGCACGCATACGAGAGCTACGAACCGGAAAGCAGCTCGTGCGCTGACAAATCGCCCTGCAGTGACGGCGACGCGGTGATCCAGGAGCAGACGTTCGTGTCGAACGCCTTCCTCACCCTCAAGTCTTCCCAAGAGAGTCTTCTCGACGAGAAGCGCGAAGTGATCGACGAGCAACCCGCTTTGGAGAATCGTGAGGCCACCGACAAGCGTTTGAAACGCGTGCAGATGTTGCTGCCGACCAGTCCTACGCATTACGTTCAACCACCCACGCCTGATCATCCGCCACCATCAGCCATGCAAGCGGAGAAGTCTATCCACGAGCGCATTCGTCCGCTCAGTCAGGTAAGTGCGAGCTCTCCTATCTGTAATCGTCATTCCGCGAGCGCAGGTGAACGTGTTGGCGAATGTACGACGCAAAAAGTAATCGCGCTTAGTTAATGACTGGTCATTAACAGCGCTGGCCGACTGGCGCGGTAACGTCTCATTATGGGACTCGGTAATTTCAGCCGGCGTGACTTCGAAGTTTATCGCATTATCGAAAGAGGTACACGTGTGATCTCTCGATTTCTCAATGTCTCCCCGCGTCTCTACGAAAAGACCGGTACTCTCTGCGCGGTCTAAGATCGTCTTAGGAAATCGCGCGACTTATGAACCGGTGACGAGTGTTCCTCGAGCTTCTGACGTAGCTTCTGATCCCTCGCGTTAAGTCGGGCGAGAGAGCGTGTGCCCGGGGATTCTCGATTCCCCGCGAGAATTCCGCGGTTCCTACTCAAACGACGGGCAAACGGCGGAAGCGCGTTTCTGCGATTTGTCGCGCGACATGCGGCGGAGCGTGTGCAATGGCGTCGTTCAATTTCGCATCCTCCGCTGCTCTTTGGAAGTACGGCAATCGGCAGAAACTCATGTGTGCATGTGTGTGTGTGTGTGTGTGTGTGTGTGTGTATGCGTGCACGACGCGCATCCGTCTCATATGTCGCGAATACTGAAGGTCTATATATCCGGTGACGCGTCAGGACGTGGTAGACCCCCGAAGTGCCGCAGTGGTTTAATCGTCGTCCGCGCGAAACCGCGAGCGCCCTGAAAATCTTCGTTGTCGCTCGACATTGCGTCGCGACCGCGCTGCGTCATTACGTCTGTCGAGCAGTTCGCAACGCGAGGAACCCGGCGACCCACGCTCGCTAACGGTCGTCATTGACGCTCTCACTTGACCCGGCGTGTGTATCGTGGACAGTAGATAAGCAGTCTAGTCGCGGCGTCTTACCAGGTTACGTTTAATATACAAGCTGTGTTTGATCTGTGATGCGATTTACAAGGAGGGCGACCCCTTCTGCTCGCACCAGCTACCGCCGTTGCTGTCTTCGTCGTCGCTGCTGCCGCTGCCTTCGGCTTGTCTCGCTCGTTTACTGCCGTTTGCGCATCGCCCTATGATCGTTCTGCTGTGAGACCGACTACGTTCAGTTTCCATCCACCGCGAATGGATATCCATAGCACCACGCAGCTTCCACCGCACTTCTGCCTCTCTCACTCACTCGTCCTCACCATCTCTCTATCTCTCTATATCTCTGTCTCTCTCTCCCTTTGCTCTTTCCGCGATGTCTCTCCGTCATCCATCCCGGCTTCTCTCTGCCGTTCCCTATATGCACTCGCAATCCGTGTCTTTCAGTCGACTATACACGCTTGACGAAATATCACATAGTGAATATATCTGGAAAGGAGTCGGCGAAGACGTCGGAGCTCTGTGTAGCCTCGCTGCTGCGCGGCATCGCTTGCTCCAGAGCTGATCGATGCCTTCGTCGCGCAAATCGTTCTATTTGATGTATCTCTTCACGCGCACGTTTCATGCGTCTTTTCTCATACGCGATGATCCACGAAACGCCTTTGTTCCACGTCACACTGTGTGGAGGAAGGGAACGATCCTACACGTTTCCGGATTAATTCAAATTAGTCTCAAGGTCTTGAAGAAACGAGAGACTCGTCGGCCTGGTGTCTTCACCGTAGTGTGGGCATTGACGTGACACGTGTCGGAAAATTCAGTCGACAAGATATACCTCGGCAAATTGGGAGCCGGCCATGTAGACCCTCGCGACTAATAACAGGATCCAAGGATCGGGTAACGCGTATTCGCAATTCGTCGAGCGGCTGAATATGATTTGATGACGGGGATCGAACGCTATTACGGCAACCGAAGACAGCGCGGCCGCGTCGGAGGAGGCAGAGGGTCTCTCGTGAACCTGTCGGAGGACGTGGAGAAGGACGTGGAGATGGGAGAACCGTCTACGGATGGTTGCCTCTCACCCGTCAACTTCCGCGAATCCAGTAGAGCGGCAGAATGCAAGACGCCGACACCCTTTGAATAATGAAGCCCTCGGCTTCTATGCCTGTCTGACTTCGCCTCGCGAATGTTCGTTCTCCGTTGCCATAGGAGAGAGAGAAATTCGCGAATTTGTAGCGACGGTTTCCGGCTGTCTCCTCGAGATGCTCTCGGCGGCGGCGTTTTACAGACGAAACCGCGAGCGTGTCTGTCGGTCCTGTGTGACGTCGGATTTTAATTGCGTTAGAGCTTTCTGGGACGCGCGCGATGAAATAGCGAGCTGTCGTTTCGCAGTTTGCACTTAGTAAATCAAAACGCGACGTCTGCCTTTGAGTGGCGTAACGCAATTCGCGGTGGTTTACAGGCGTCGCTATTAAACGTAAATGGCGTTAGGTTAACCGCTCTCGTCAGTTGGTTATTAATATCACGAAATATAAATATTCAACATAGATGTGACGCGCGCGCGAGAATTATACACGTCGAGTTGTAACTTTAATTATCTCGCCATTGTGCGAAGAGATTTTCCTGCTGTTGTTGGTTCTCCTTTTTTTTTCCAAACAATAAAAATTCCCTTTGACGCGCATAGTCGGGTATAATGATTTCGATGTAGCGTCGCATTGCAACGTTTTGAGGCGGCAATTCGTGTATCGTAAAATTCGCGAGACAGTGTTTGGAAAAATCATATTATATTTGTCATTTATGACTCGTCGTCACAGCGGAATCGAAAGAATTAATGTCAAAAAGTATAGATGCCTGATTTTTATTCGAATATATAAATATGCTTTAGGTTGACCACGCGTATTTATTTTCCCTCTGATTTACATGGTATATTTCTCGCGTGCCTGCGCGGACGTTCCGTTCCAATAAATTTTCATCGCGATAGGATTGGCTTCATTTTTCCATCGTACGATTTGCTACCGCGTTGCGGCAGTGGCGGCACGCAGGAGGGGATTTTTATATCGACTGTAAATATCCGTGTATAAAATACGAATGTTGACAATCTCGCGATAACGGCGATACGCAGAGTAATAGTGGTCGCGGGCAAATTGTAAAACGCAACTGTCATAAATCCGACAACGTGATCAGTGCGATTTTGCACGGCAGATATTAAAAATAAAAAGGCGCGTAAAAACAAGCGCAGGAACGCGACAGCGCACTCTCTGTGTCCTTTCGTACGTCAGCATTCGCGCGACACTTGATCGCGAGCGGAATCGCGGAAGCGAGTTCTCTCGCTCCTCCCTCACGAAGGTCGTTGATCTCTGTGTCGATAGGTGTACAAACGAAGGTCCCGCGACATGGAAACGGAAACAGACGAGGATCTACTGCAGTTTCCCGCCGGTGGATCGTTGGACGCGTCCAGCGGCTCGCTCTCCAGCGTGTCCCTCTCCGACAAGAGCATGTCCACGGACAACGTCGAGGAATACTTCGGCGACGTGCCCTTCGCAGGTAAACAGCATCGCACGCTTGGCTGCACCGCATGACGCTTCTTTCTGCCCACGTGTACATGCATAACCGTTGTGTTACGTCTCTGTCTTTTTACCGTATGCCTGAAACACCGCTAACGCGACGACTGGGACGCGGTCATTGGGGGACACGCACTCTCTAGAGCAGGTCTCCCGCGTTCGAAAGGGCGCGTGTCGTTCGCGCGTGGTCGACGGAAAACAACGGGAAGCGTGTGAGGCGAGTTGTATATATGTATAGCGGAATGGCACCTCGAAGAAGGTCACGGTGTTTGCAACGATTCCTCGTATGTGTATTAGGCTGCCTTCTCTTAGCAACTCATTGTTATTTACGTATGTTCACGGTTGCTCGTGTGCCGAGAGGCATGCGTGTATCCTTTAGATCGCGACCTGGAAGGTTCGGCGAGGATGTACATAACAACTGACGGCGCCGTGAACAGAAACCGGTTACCGCAGCTTTTACGCCCGATTCCGCTTTTCCGCGCATGTCCGATCTTCGATACGTAGAGACGCTCGAGTGTTACAACACGGGCTTCGCAACAAAGTGCGCAAAAATTAGATGCAGCTGGTCTGCTCGTCGTGGTATCTACTCTCTAAAGAGTGCGGCCAACTTTCGCCCCTTTTCCATGGGATTTTGTAAAACATTGAATATTCCAGTATATGATTTGAAGCTTAGAACGAGTCAATATTAAGAGTATAAAATCTCTTTATTATCCTCATGGTGGTTTGGGAGATAAACAAGTCTTGCAATCTCAACAAATAATCATACTATTGAGATTACAATCTTTTATTTATCTCCCAAACAATTGTGAAAATAATATCAAGATTATATATTCTTAATCTACTTTCCTTAAGCTACTCGATGTGAATTTCAAATCGGTCAAAACTTCGACCTTTTTCCACAAGATTTTGTAAAATTTTGAATATTTCAATAAATGATACATTGAAGCTTAGGACGAGTAAATATTAAGAATATAAAATCTCAATATTATTTTTGTGGTGGTTTGGGGAACAAATGGTCCAAAAAATTGTAATCTCTGCAAATAGCTATATTATTATACAATCTTTTGAACTGTTTGTCTCCTAAACGACTATGAAAATAATATTTATATTTTATATTTTTAATTTACTCGGCGTGGACTTTAAAACTCGGTCAAGTTTCGCCCCTTTCCCATGGGATTCTGTAAATCTTTGAATATTGTAATAAATGCTACACTAGTTTGCAGCTTAGGATGAGTGAATATTAAGAATATAAAATCTTGATATTAATTTCATAATCATTTGGAGGATAAAGCTCTAAAGTACCGCAATTTTAAAAAACTGTAGTTATATCATAGAGATATTGGATCTTTTGGACCGCTTATCTATCAAACGACTATGAAAATAATATCGCAATTTTATATTCCTAAACTTGACGTAAGTTTTAAATCGGTATATCATTGGAATATTAAAAGTTTTTGGCAATGGGGCAAAGTGTCTATGGGCCCTTGGCTGCATTCTCTCTTGGAGTGAAAAGTAATGGTATTTTCACTCGAGGCGATAATGAAAATACTGCCACTCGGAATCACAAGAATGAATGCTTCACTCAAGATTAGAATGGATTCTAACTCCGTATAAGCGGATGTTTCATTTATTTGAATTAGTTTCTCTGACGATGGAACGCATCAGATTCACTCTTGAATTTCGAGTGAAAATATTCACTCGACGATTCAGAATGGAGAATTCGCTCTGTAAGAATGAACAAGAATAATTAAAATTCGAGTGACTCAGCCTACTTTTCGAGCGAAATTTCACTCCAAGAAATTTAGAAGGTCGAAGATGTATATTCTTAGAGAGAGTATTTTTATCTCCACACTCTGTTTGCACTGTTTAAAATTTTATTACGATAGCGCTCAGAGAGTGATAAGATATAGTAATCGTTGGCAGATTACCTGAGTTTACGTATAAACTTGTTTCGCATTGTTATAGTATTGACTAATAATAAAAACATTTGAGAGGAAACGCACTTTGCTTATTACGCGC
Organism: Odontomachus brunneus; assembly: GCF_010583005.1. NCBI lineage: Eukaryota > Metazoa > Arthropoda > Insecta > Hymenoptera > Formicidae > Odontomachus > Odontomachus brunneus. The sequence goes on along the minus strand of NW_022639632.1, from coordinate 150,211 downwards.
GAAATAAACTGTTAGAGTTAATCGAGTATCCGGAATGTTATCGGTATTTGAAGTTATCTATTAGAGAGTTATCTATATGCTCCGCGTATGTTCGCGCAATGTTTCATCGATACAAACGGTATTTATATATCTCCGTTATTCGCTTTAGAGTATTTTATCGCGCGGGCGCGCGCAATACTGTAGCAGCACACAACGCGAACCTTCCGGGTCCTGCTGCCGAAAGAACAGATAAATCACGCGTTTTCTCCCCGCAAAAGAGAGAGCAACGCTTCGTGCAGCGTGCTCGCGCGCGCGGTGTAGATCTTCCGCGGCTCGATCGACCCCGGGAACGTGCTTTAGCGTCAGGAACACCGAGAAGAAAGTGAATTGCTCGGGATAGACGGTCGTGCTATGCTCGCCAGCGCTGCTGGGCTTAGAGGGGGGCTGGTCCGTTTTATCGGGATCTGCCGATTTTTCCTCGATTTTTGGCGGCGTCGAGATGGAGTCGATTGCGCTCGACGCGTCGTCTGTTCCTCCCACGTCTCGAAAACGCGGAAACGCGGCGCGCCGCGGTGTGTCCTCTCCCCCCCTCCCCGTCCTATCCTATGGTAATAAAATCCGTCAGGTCTGGATTTCAATCTTTGCCGACGCGAGGCGGAAGACGTGCCGCGCAAGCACAATCGTTGCGCAAAAAGCTAACGATCCGAGTTCGTTATTCGGGCCAGGCTCGGTGCTCCCGGTTATCGGCGGTTATTCGTGGCTAATCTAATGGATTAGGCCGACAGTCCTTCGCAGCGAGAAACGATAATTCGTAGAACTTCCGGTAACGGTGCGCTAACATCGGCCTCTCGTCGCGTAGAAAGTATTAGGGAATTTTGCGCATGTTACGATTAGACAGAGAGTACATATAGTTCCTTAGATTGTCAGTATCATTATCTTGTTACACGATACCAATGTGTGTATGTGTGATGTACATATCGATATATAGTCGCTGTATCACATATCTCTCACTCTTATCTTTCGCATCGGTCTCACGAGAGTGTACGAAGGGAGCGATGAGAGAATCGGGGTCCCGATTTGCGTCGCATATTAATCGACATAAGTGATGAATGTCGTAGCTAGTCCGTTAGAGTTTATCGTTAGGATCGTCGTTGATTGTCGTGAATGTAATCGCAGTGACACTCGGCAATTTCGGACGATATCTATCAAATCAATATCTATCACAGAAAGAATTACTACGTATGTTATATATACGCGTTTTCATACGCCTTTATCTCGCGTTAGGATTTTCGATAAAGTTGAATTATTTTATAATATATATTTTATATATAATGCGTTTCTCCCCAATAGTTGATAATCGGTAATGCTCGAGATTGTATGATGAATCGCGAAGAACGCAACAATATTTGCATGCCGAATGTGCATTTTAACGCAGCAAAGCGATTGTGAGGAAGGCCGTAAATGCTTGTGAGAGGAACTCGAATTAAGGATTTCAAAAGACTGGAAGTTACATGGAAGGAGAGGAGGAAGTTGTTATTGTTTTGTAATTAAAATTATAAGCGAATATATATATATATATACACATACATATATTTTTTTTAATAAGTAGAAATATCTTATATATGTATACACACACACACATATATATATATATATATATATATATATATATATAATATTTATAATGAATTGTTATGTGTGTTGTAGAGCAGGGTAGGTATGTTTTGAGAGGATTACCATGAATTTTTATTACGTCATTAGAGGTGTGTGTATGTGTATACATATATATATGCACATACACAAACACATATATATATATATTCGATTTGCATATCTTTTTTCCTGATGTTTTAGATATACGAAACATATCCAGAATATACTATTGTAGCGTGGTTAGAACTGAATATTATATCTTCTTCCGCTCTAAATGTCTCATCATATCTCTCCCTATAACGCGGTACTACAAATATCAATTACATCACGCGACAATTTTTATTCTTATCATATAGAAAAATTACACATTTCCCGCAGGATATATATGCATATAATGATGATAATAATAATGTTACGATTCAGTATTTTCTATATTTTAAGCGCAACAACTGCCGCCTTGAATCACAAACTATTTACGAATGATTAAAGTTAAGTCGCGATCAATTTTACGATCTTCCAGATACTTGGCAAGTATGGCGAAAATATGTTTACGAAAGATCCAATAATGAGAGGAGATCTCATTTGACGCACATTCAAAATTCGATCTGATAAAAAACGATACATATATTATGTTTATTTTGCGATTGACTTTATATTTTACTTTGCGTCAAATGCTTCGTCTAGGTATTGTAACGATTCTCTTCACACACACATCTGTATACGTACCTAAAACTATACGAATATACGCGATATATATTTACATTTTAAATTTAAGCAATTATAGTGCATTATAATATCCTTGATGTGCTAATAAACGTTATGCTGCTATTGTATGCGATGTCTTGAGTCATTTTGTCGCTTCTGTTTCTCCTCTGAGCTTTCGCAAAGTTTCTTGGTCCTTCATAATATCGTAGCGGTTTGCAGATTCGTTGGTTACCTTTATTGTTCATAGTATGGTCACGGGGCGATATCTTAGTATCTTTTCTCTCCGACGGTCCCATCCCAGATGTGACAGAATGCCTTCGATTTGAACAAATTAGAGTTTTTCTTTCTCCGACCAAGTTGTACAGAAACAAATTGTGAATAATCTGCTCGATCGATGAACGAGTTTATCCCGTCGTTGTCTTATTTGTATGTCCCGAGTCATATTTTACAGCTGTACAAAAGCTATAGTTGTATTAAGATATACAGTGTGTCTTAATGGTAAGTTATGACCCACATGATCCATGACATTCAAGCTGACACCTTTCGATCCGACTTATCTGATGTAAGATGTGCAGAGAGTGGTGTTTCCCGATTAACTCTAGGTGTGTAAATATGCGGCAGGAGAGAGTTAGTACGCGTGTTTGGCGAACGGGACGTTCATTTGTGACGTTCCGCGAAGGACCGCGCCGCGTTTACACCTTACATGTGCATGTTTTGCGACTTCATTGTTTAACTTCTATGGCTGCATATTCTAAATATTATATATGTGATTCTTAGTCGACTGCGTGATGGTCTGATACTCTGTACATTTGTCGTGTCCTGCGTGAGTATGACAAGCGTGCGACTGAGACTCGTATGCTAAAGAGGATACTACGGCGTGTAACGTGCGACAGTAGATAAAACCGAAACTGGAGCAAGGTGAGTCTCCACGAATGGTACGTTATTATAGACCGCCAATCTGTCTTGCTAAGATCCATTTTCGTCGCCATTGTCGTACATAATGTCGAATTATGCAACATGCTCGAGATGGCGATTTTTCATGTTTTCTTTCTCCGTTTTGAGACAATAATAATTTCACGGTGACACTGCGTGTGTCTTGTGAAGTTCGCACGAGTGACATGACGCGATTGCGCGAAGTATCTCCTCACATTTCGTGCAAGTATGCAGAAAGTCGAGGTGGATACATGAGAGATGTAATATCTACCGATAAAAAACTATTGCACTATCAAAATTCGTTCTTTATTAATATCTCGGGCTTATTCGTGCACATGTCCTCAAGATAAAGATAACTTCCCGATTCTTGTGCTATCTTTATATATACCACAATTATCCTTATCTCGGTTTGTATTATCAATATTATTTTATTCAGCCAGTCAGTCATGACCACAGTCAGTCATGACCACATAGAAATGTCATTCATGTTTTATTCTGTCTTTATTTCCGTTTTTCTACGTTTTTATTGACTTATGTTCATCATGGCGGGGGAAAAGATTTATTCAAATTGCTGAGTCAATATCGGATCTCCGAAATTCTCGTCACTGAAGATTCTATTTTAGTGACAATTATGGAGTATCATAATGCGGTTCGCGTTAGACTTGACTGGAAAGTGGATGGGAACGTTAACATCTTGCTTACAGTAAGACGAGCAACATCATGACATCCGGTAGAGTACGCGACACAAGTGAATAGCTATGCGTTATCCGCAGCGTAAACTCGTAATGAGATACGTCAATTGCGTATACACACGCACACGCGACCGTTTCTCGTGCGCTAGATGCAACCGACGAGTGTCACAATAAACTAATTCGACGCGAATAATCTCAATTAGCCGATTTTGCAATTTAACCTTCTTGCAATTCATCTGTTATCCGTTAGTGTATTATCTAATGCTTTACGTATGTATCGCAGGGATATTCTTCCGAGTATCTTTTCCAAAATTTGTTTTTTGTCAGCTGCGCGTTTTCTCTTTTACGTCCAGTTCTGGGTATTATTTTCTTATCAACAACAATGTAAACGTTCTTCTTATCAACGACAATGCAAACGTTCTTCTCATTGATAAATTGTGACAAATGAAGAAATCAAGCTACTTAAACTCGTATCCACAGAATGCTGGAGTCGAAATCTTTGCCGAAAGAATATTGACTTTCTTCTGAAAAATTTACGTTGTACTGGCTGCATAGAATTACCAACGTTCTTATATAATAAAAATATATGTGAGAATGAATTGGAGCATTGCTTAATATGCGACAAAAACAAATATATGACAGAAAGCTTCAAAGTTGACGTTTCGAGTGTAAATTAGCCTGTTAGTGTTTTCAGTTAAAATAAATATTCGCCTGAGACAAAAGATCCATTTGTATGTATTGAACGCGAGTTTGCTCTGCTCAGAAAAATTTTAAAGAACATAGCTATATTTTTGCATCTGAATTCTGAAGCTTAAACAAATTGGAGGAGTTTGCAGAAAGATTTCTACATATGCATGGTCAGGTCTTCCACTAAATAAACAAAGCAGCATATATTCAGTAAGATAAGAAATATAAAAAAGATAGCGTGTTAGTGACGATTGTCTTTACGTTATCGATATTTTTAGAATTCGTCATCGACTCACCAGTATAATAGTCACCACTTGAAACTCAAGTAAGATACTTAGATTTGAGTTTAGAGTTAGATAAAAGTGAATCACTATTACAGATTACTGTCATGTAAAAATAATATTTCTAACTATAATCTTTTTACTATGTCATTATAGTTCGAAATATCATACATTTTTCTTTCAGTGTATATCAAAGCAACTTATTGTTACACTAACCCGTAATTTTTTCAATATTTCTTTGGCGAGGCAAGTGACGGCCGATCTTGTCGAGCCAACTACTTTTTTTCTTAGTGCAGAAGCGATTGTCGATACATATTTCCACGCTCTGATCCACGGTGAAAGAGGCAAATCGCGGCTCGGGGCACCTCGTAACGCAAGAAGCAGTAGCGGAGTGCACTTTCAGGCGGCTAGTTAACGTCTCTCATTGTGCTCCGTTTATGACCGTAACGGAAAGCGGCCGTGGCTGCCTTTGTCGTCGTCGTCGACAGGAAGGACAGTAAACTCCATGCACGGAATTATAAGCTCCCCCACCCCTCACTGCGCCCGTTCCTTTCGCGATTACGGATTTAGCGCGGCGAAATTGAACTATCATTGGCACGAGATAAGCGACCTCTTGTTTGTGACCCTGTTTATCGCGCGCGCGCGCGCGCGATACCACGATGCATTTGATAACGCTCGATGTCCTATTTCTTCGCCGTTGCATATTGTGAAGGAACATGTTGCCATTAGGGCCTAATGTTTTGTCTATGATGAAAAATTACATTGGCATAATGAGCCACGTATACAACAAATTACGTTCTACCGGACGTTACGAAAGGTCATCCTTCATTAGTTACGTTCACTCGTCATTGGCAGTTCCATAAATCATGCGGCGCACTCTGCCATTAGCGACGCTTTCCATTCGGCAATGGCTGTCGCGATCGTTGAACCGGCGATCGTTTCGCCTTCGATTGACTACGTAAAACTCCGCGTTTATTGCTCAACGATTAATTTAGATGGTTACGCAACGATGGGCGCAATTACGCGGCTTGTTCTAAAATAAGGTAGCATATGGACAATAGTGACAATACTGATAGTTTGAGGATGATGGATTTACGCGTTTGAAATATTAAAAAGAAAAAAAATATCGCAGTGCCCTTAGTTAGTATCTAGGTAAAAGAGATTGTTCGAGGGTAAAAATGACACTTGGACAATAAATTAGTATAATTAACTGCTGTCTCGGATTTTTTTGGAATATTTTTGCGACCTAGTTTTGCCTCTTTCCCTTTGAAATTTTGTAAAACTTTAAATATTATAATAAATACTACATCGATATTTAAGATTTAGGACGAGAAATATTAAGAATATAAAATCTTGATATTAAACCTCGTAGTCGTTTGAGAGATGAACGTTTCAAAGGATTTCAATCTTAACAAACAGCCATATTATTGAGACTGCAACTTTTTGGAGACCGTTTATTTTTCAATTACGAGAATAAGTATCGAGGTTTTAAATTTTTACTCTGCTCGACATAAGCTTGAAATCGGTCAAATTTCGTCCCTTTTCGATAAGATCTTGTAAAAGTTTGAATAAGTTAGATCTTGTAAATTATTGAATAAATTATACACCGATTTAAAGCTTAAGACGAGTATAGATATTAGGAACATGAAATTTCAATATTATGCTCGTAGTAGTTTGGGAGAGAAATCCAAACGACGGTCCAAAAGATTGCAATCTCAATAGTATGGTTGTTTGTTGAGATCATCTCCCAAACGGCTACAAGAATATTTAGATTTTATATTCTTTATTTACTCGCTCTAAGCTCAATAAGCAGCCGTACTGAGATTGCAACTTTTTGGATCTTTATATATATATATATATATATATATATATATATATATATATATATATATATATATAATATTATAATGTATACGTTATATATTATATATATTTATTCTTAATTTACTCGACATATATATAAATTTTAAATTGGCGTATTATTAATTGGTATATTCAAAGTTTTTTAAAAGAGAAGCAAAAATATCTATGTAAATATATTTGGCCGCATTTTTTCATCGATAAATGCCGGGGTTGAAAATTCTGAAAATTTGATGTTTTTTTTTGAACAAATGAGCTAAATACCACCGCAAGCTCCTCTCAATTAATCAGAGTTACAATGGTATCAACAGGCAATGAGATCGACGGTCTGGTGTCTAGGAGTCGCCGCTATCGTTAAAATGTCAACGTATATCGCGCGTTTGGTGGTAACGGTGACTCGCGGCTTTAGAAAGAAAGAAAGAATTACTTCGCTCCGTTTATTTCCCGCCAGCCGCTCGACCGCAACGATGCGTGCGCGACGATGTGCGCGAGCCGCATTATGACATCACGCAGGAATGTGTGGATCGTGGGATGTGACTCACGCGATACCGAGTCGTTCTTTTGGTAGTTTAATAGTCCGGTTCGATACGAACTTTCGTCGCGACCAGCTCTCGATTAATCCGACCAGTGTACAATCGAGGTCAGTAAAGTTGTCATCCTTCCTCTCATGAGTTTAGGAACGCATCCGTCTTGTTCAGCGGGAGGATTCTCCCAGTGGAAAACAAATTGTTCCATTGGACAAGACGGACACGTCTCTAAACTCTCACGAGAAAAAGGGTGACGACCTTTCTGCCCGCGATTGTACATATTCGCGGTTGTTGCAGTGACAAGTGAGCGTAGAATAATCGTAGTCATCGAACGAGTGCGAGAGTGTTGGGAAACAAGAGTCACCTCGTCGTGGCCTTAATCGGCGATTAGCCAATCAGTAATTAATTCTTTGCTCTCTCTCTTTTCTTATAGAATTTCTTATTCGTTTATTCACATATAGTTACTTGATGAATGTGTGTACTGAGAAAAAATATTTGATATTTGTAATTATATAATGATATATAATTATTATATATATAATTATAATAATTAATAAATAACTATAATAGTAACTATAATAATAATAACTATATAATAATAATATATAATTATATTTAACATATAATATATAGTAATTTATAATTATAACTATATAGAGAAATAATTATTATAAATTATGATTAAGGGAACCACTTTTTCACTAAATTCTATTATAATATTAATGATAATAACCTTATATGCACGTTGCTACTACCATTTTATGATATTATACAAAAGATTTGGTTTAGGTTAGAAGTAACTATAATTTTAGTTGAGTGAGTCATTTTTGTCTCAATGCAGTGATTTCGGAAAGTATACGCGCGACTGTGCGCGTACGCGACAATAGGGACAACATCTGTGATTAATTGTTGTCGTGCAGCAACGTTGTCGAGCCTCTCCAGTCTAGTAGTATGTGTGACCGGTCTTGTCGAGAAAATGAGTATTCGTCTGAGACTTAATTACGGTGGGAAAGGAGCGAGTCTCTCGCATACGCGTACTCGCGCGCGCAATACGCGGCATTTTATGATGCGTGTCGTACCATTTCATCGAGCTCAGGACGCGGTTAGTCATGACCTCCGTGAAGTCTCTTAGGAAAGTCAATTAATGAACTTGTCGACTGCTCGGCACCGGCTTGTCACGCCCGCGTGAGATAACGTTCCATTGTGCATACAATGTGGTGCACCTTGGCGAACGTCTCGACCGTGTTACGAAGATATAACGCATCTTCTCTCTCTTTCTCTCTCTCTTTTTCTCTCTTTCTCTCCCTCTCTCTCCCTCTCTCATCCTCCTTCTATTGTGTCGGAGAAATTTACATAGAGCCAACGTCGATCGTGGTGTCAGAATTGTGAACAACGTCCAATCGAAGAAGCGTGTGAGACGAGAGAAGCGTCGACGCGATGGTGGATACGCAATAATTAGATGTGCGTGGTGTGCTTCATCCGGTGATGTTTCGTTTTTCCCGTCCTCATTAACATGACAATAATCGGTCAGCTGGGACCGCTGGGCCGCCGCCATCTGCGAGTGTATTAATCAACACTTCGATGATATTCGTTGCGCTGTTAGTGTCACTCGATTCTGCTAGCTAGGTTTGTGCTGCAAAGGTTCCTGAGACTCCAAAGTTTAGAGTAACGGCGAATATAACGTAACACAACGTTAAACTCGTCCGCTGAATCTCGCCGATCGACGGAGAACGGACTTAGGTAGAATATGAGCTGGTGCATCTTCGAATCTCTTCCGCATATTACGTTCCGCGAATTTCAAACTGAAATATTTAGCTAACGAAAGAGAGAGAGAGAGAGAGAGAGGCAGACAGAGGATAGAAAGAGAGAGGCGGAACGGTAAAGAAGGAGGGGACGATTCGTGCGTGAAAGCGCGGAGGAATGTGAAATCACGGTTACTGTCGCTGGCATGCCAATTATGCGTGCGGACCGAGATACCTTGTAATCGCGACGTGAGCCCGCTGGAAAACAGTGGCTTTTACTTGAAGCCGACCACTAGGAGTCGCATCACAGCCGGATGGCCAGCGAATCTTTTTTCCCCTCTTTTTTCAAAAATACAAAGGCACGGGCAGGGCTAACCCAATCGGACACAATCGAATGTTTCGTTTCGATACGTCACGTTCGCGATGCGGACATACCTCAGGAAGGCAGGTCATGTCCGTCGAACGTCGATGGACTGGTCGATGGAAGTCCCGGTGAGAGGAGCCCTTTCCGGAGCTTTAAACCGTGACAGTCGTGCAGTCAGTTTCACGTAGGCTGCTCAAAGAGATCTATTTTTATTTGCGAATTTGTGCGGCGGAACTCCACCGTGTCTCTGGGAGAACGTTCTTCGATAAAACACTTCCATCGAGGCGAATTGATTCATCAACATTTCCGTGTCTGCAAACTTGACATCATTGTAAACTAATCTACGCCGCCATAACAATCATTGTCACACCGTAATAATAATAACAACGTCGAATACTTGACAAATATTCCGTGAATTCGTGAATGCGCGAGTTGGATTCGAAACGTCTCAATAAACAAACTCCAAACTAATTAGATTAAACCACTACAACTAGATTAACCACAATTATTCGCATCCCCCTTAATCATTAGATTATTATTATATGGTTAGAAAAATCTGATTTTTCACGACCCTTCAACCAGCATTGCAGTTAAGCTTTTTACCTACACTTCATGTGATTCCAAAAAAGATCCTCGCAACTAAAACTGTGAAAAAATGTCGCTGGTCGCCAGGAAAACCTGGTTTTTCTTGAGCGCCAATGACTATTGCCCGTTTCTACCAACATTAATTAAATTTTAATTTGCATTTAAGCTCTATTTGGATAAAGATTTAAACTCAGATTAATACTTAATCGACATTTTGGTAGAAATATGCATAGGGGGAATACCAATTATTGTGTGGTTTACCTTATACAAAGGAAAACAGAATGATTTTCTGAATTTAGTGTACTCTTTTCTTTTTCTTTTTTATATTCTCTCGCTACCTTATAATCTGCACAAAAATAAATTTCTCGGGAAATTCGTTAGCGTGAATTCGAAGGAAAAGGTAGACGATCGAGAGTTGGCGGCAGGATAGTAGACAGACCAGGTCGAAAAGGTCCTTCTCCCCACTACCATCAGTGTCCAGTGAGCGCCATAATTCGGCCCGGGGTCCCAGAGAGTGATAGTCCCATCTCTGTGAGGTCATCTCTCCACACTACTAACGCGCTGGGTCGTCCACCAACAGGACCATCACGATCACTCCCTCTCTCTCGCACATGTACGACGATGCACTCACGCTGTGTCTCTCTCTCTCTCTCTTTCCTTCTCTTTCTCTTTCTTATCCAGTTTCCTCTCGCGTTGTCCCTCTCCCTCTCTTACACGCGCGTATTATTGTCAGACGGGAGTGCGGGTGGCGAGGTCCGTTCTCTCCTCCTTCCCCGTCGCCTTTTACACCACCACCACCACCGCCAGCACGACCACCTCCTTCCTCCTCGTGGACCTAACACGTTCGAATTAGTCGTCTCGTTAACCAGACCCGTGGCGCACCGAGGAGTCCGGGCGCGTACATCGCTTGACCGATTCTCGCCGTATGAGCGTGCTGCGAGAATCGCGCGAGTTTTACGAGTCGCGCGTCTAATCGTCGCAGTCGATAGTGTAGTGGAAAGTTCATTCTCTTATTAAGAGTCCTTCGCGATTACCCGATGGTTCGATCACTTGCTAATGTCATCGATACGGTATAACGTTGTTATCGCAATCTTATCGTCCTCTGACCCGACTCAGACTGATCGCCGACCGTGATACGACCTTGAATAGATCGACCCGCTGACTCCACTCGAATCGTGTACCTGCTGACATTTCCGATCCGAGAAACGTCGACCCGAGACGACGTCCGCGCTCTCCCACGTTCATCGCGCGCGTCAACCGAATACCGGTTCAAAGGGAACATTGAACTGGAGCAAAGTCTCCGAGGCGGATGATACCGCGTCGACGGTACCCGTCCAACTTCGGCGCTCGCTCGTTGCCGTGAGCCCCGGGACGAAGTTTGGACCGGAATCCCGCGGAATCCCACCTGCAATCCGCCGGCCGATTCGTAAGCGGCGCCCTGCTCGCTCACGTGCTCGCGTACGCAGTGGGAGAGACGTCTCGTGATAGCTCGCAATAGCAACGAATGTGCTCGGACGATCGTTTCCTCAGTATTGCGTGTTCCTCGGCGACGATCGATCCGGCACAGGTGAATCGTGCGCCACGAGGCGTGTCCTCGTCATCGTCGTCGTCGCTCAGAGAACTATCGGCCGTTGCCGGACGGTCGTACGGTCCGTTGGTTGAAGCGAGAGCGTTCCGGCGGACGTTCCGCGGAGAGGGAGAAGGACACGTAATGAGGTCTACTTGGAGCGAAAGAGAAATGAAACGCGGAGGAAGAGGTGGACGACATTGAGGGACGAGGGACGAGGAAGGGACAGCATCTGCAATAGGGGGGGGGGG
>NW_022639632.1:130376-138326 GCF_010583005.1 Odontomachus brunneus | reverse complement strand
GGGGGGGGGGGGACTTTTGCGTCCGTGGGTATGTGTTTTCTTCTGTATGTGTGCGTTTGTGCATGTGTGTGTTCGAGCCGCGCGCGCGCGCGTGTCGCACGTGTGTATGTATGTGTACCTGCTGTCATGCCACGTGCACTCCGTAAGAAACCTGCGTGTCCAAAGTTCCTGGCGTGCCTCGCAAAAAAGCGCGATACTTGTTGCTCGTTACGTTTTGCTCGATGTTATGATAGTTTGTCCTCTCGACAATTGCGTCACGAGAAGCCGGCTGAGTAGGAAGAGAGGGGAGCGTTTTCTTTTTAGTCTGCACCTGTCCGAGATGTCACGGGTTTTTGTGTCGGATAATAATGGCTGAGAAACACGGTGGAGTGTACAGATAGCGTAATACAACGTTTGATGCTCGCACGGCGATGTTATTGCTGTTGTCGTTTCTGCGAATGTCTGTGCCATTCGTACTGGTCTCACGGATGACATGCGAACGTGACGCGCGATCCAGTTTCACTCGATTTCACTCCCTGCGACGAATTGTTCGACGATTCTATTTAGAGATCCGAGCGCGCGCGCGCGCACACACGTCCCTCTGCGCTCCTTATGAGGAAAATGTGTGCACACAAAAAAGGAGAAAGGTAGGGAGAAAGAGAGCCTCACGTAGCGCGAAAAACAGGTTTTATCGCGCTTATTCAGCTTATTAGTTTCGAGAAGGTGTCATTAAAGGCGTGCTGCAGAGTTCTTTTTAAACTCACTGGCAATATTACACGCATCCTTCCACAATTTTTCGATTCTGGCGCGTTGCACTTGACGTGCGAATCTCTCTCGCGAATTTTTTATGAAACTTCTGATCGATTCTCCTGCCGGAGATCCTATCGGTCTTCTAGCTGATCACTTTACCGGCCGTACCACGTATGTGACAAGGGACTTTCGCCGAGTGTTATTCGCCCCGTTTATTTTGAACTCGCGATTCTGTTATTCTTAGGCAGCGTTCTATCTTTACTTCTGGCACACGTCTTGCCGTAAGTGTTACGTTATAATCCCGACTCACGGGTACAGCGTAGACACACGTGATATCGAGAACAAACACATTATGTCACAGCAGAAGCACAGAAGTGCATTCTATTTTTCGCTTATTAACCGATCCATTATGTAGCCAATGGTAAAAATCGCGGTGCGCGATATTTCAACTAGACGATATAATCTCGCGCGTTTTCACGGTTGGGCAAAAATATTTTCCCAGGCGTATATGACAAGAGTTATTGTTTTAAAATTCTGCTTTCACAGCTTAATGAATACGACGTAAAATAATGCTACCGTATAGAATACGTGGATGTGTGTGTGTATGTATGTATATGTTTGTGATAAAAACTAAAGTTGGATACGACGCGTGAATAAAGCGAATCCCCTTCCCTTTCTCTCCTCTCTCTTTTTCTCGTTCTGTATTACCTAAAACTACAGAGTGAGCTAATTAACTGTTAATTAATGAGCCTACGATGACTTAAATCTTCAAAATTACATGTCGACTCTGCACGCGGAGAGAATTTTATAATCAAAATTACTATAGAACTTTGTAACTGGCTAACTATAAATCGACATTCTGTCGTAATTGATCATCCTTTTATCTCATATGCGCTACTTATATATTCCAGAAAATAAAATGCGCTATTAAAAATTTGCTATATTTTCAGCGAGATTTACCATGTCCCTTAGCAAGATGGATCTTACTGCCTATTTTTGCATTACATATTGTAACTATAAATATACTAAAATTGAAAAGAATTTATATAAAAGAAAACTAATATTCTCTCCGTGTATGAATCAACGCGAGATATACGTGGAAAATAAAAGCGGAATATTCTTCTTTTTTTCATTTTCAACGCGATATTCGATAACACAAAGTTAATGTGCGTGTGAAACGTATGAAACGATAAATTATCCAGATTGCCTGAAATCGATTTCACGAAATTTCTATCATGAATAATTGAGCAGCGCGCAACATCAGGACGGAAACCACCGAAGGTTTTCAGCCGAACCCACATCAATCGCGGGCATAATTCTCATTCGGCTCTCGTCCGCTTTAGCATTAGCACTTGCTATAACGAAGGTCTTCCACGAAGTGATTTTGCGTGTTACGTTCGTTTCAATGTCAATAGCAGGATCGGCCATCGACGGCACAGCGGCTGAAAAGATCGCGCGACTAATTAGCGATTACCGTGTAATCGGCGGTGAACACGCGGAAAACCGATCCGGCAATCGCCCATGGCGCGACACGCCTCTTGTTTGATGCAGATAACGATTATCTTCGAGAGATAATCCGCACAACAAGCCAGACGAGGAGTTACGAAACGCGAGTTATGTACGCGCGTTTATATTTTAGAAATGATAATAATTGAATGAGAATATGTCAAGACTTTCAGTATTTTGAACAGAAAGAAAAGAGGACGTTCGGGATGAGAGATTGGCATTTAGATATATTTTATCGATCGAGGTGTTCGATGTTCTTTCGACTTGAAGCGTGAGAAAGCGGCGCGTGGAATTATGAAATAATATACTGCGCTGTAATTTTCTACACGGAACTCACATTGTACTCTCCGGCAATATGCAAGGTCGGCAATTATTCGCCACGACCGTTATCGTTCGCGCGGATCGCAGCTTCTACCGCAAGTAACGATTTCACGCGAGCTGCAACTCGTCCAGGAATTCATTGCACCTACGGCCAATTGAGTCTAATTGATCGTACGTGGATTTAATTCGACCGAGATGATGATGATATAGTCAGCGGCGTAGGGCAATGGCGCATATTAACGCATCATATCGTTTCTCGGCGTCTTTGTGCTCTCGGAGTAAGGAGAATGGTAGTAACATCAGAGAGTCTTTGTTGCTTAATAAGATGGAACGAGCCGTTGGCAGATAATACGGTGGTATTGGATGAGGGCCGAAGTAATTTATGGATGATCGCGCGGCGTCTGGCGATCCGTGGAGGTTTGGCGTTCGAGCAATGCCGAAACTTTCCGGAGTTGACTTCCACGTAAACGTAGAACTGTGTCTCAACAAACATATTGTTGATAAACTTGATAAAACAGTATGACTGGCTCATATATAAATTTGGTTATGTGCCAATTGAATTCAGTATTGAATCTGGTTAAAACATACAGGGTGTTCACAAAATACTTAACTTTTCGGGTAAACGTATTCCTTTCGTCAAAATAAAGAAAAAAGTATAAACCCACAACCAGATATATGAATGTTTGCGAAATTACGATAACACAAAGTTTATATTAACGTTACTATCAAATAATCATTTACTATCAAGTAAACATTTACTATTGATTAAACATTTAAATTATAACAGTCGAGAGACAAGCGGTATGCTCAGAACATGTTTATGTATGATGGAGCACCACTACATTTTAGTTGTTAAGTGAGAAATTCAATAATAACACTGTACATTTTTTAATCTTTTATATGTTAAATAATATGCTAAAGATAATTTTAATAAGTTTTATTTTTCATTGGTTACGAATCTGAAATCGAAAATAATCAAAATTCTAGTATATCAGATTTATGAAAAAAATCGGGTTAAACAGTTGTTTTTAAATTTAATTTATCTAGGGTTTTATCTAGAGATATATAAAATTAAAAAACTCGTTTTTGGCCATTTTTTAAATTGTTTACAAAAAATGAGACGTCATAGAAATTCGGAGAATAGCTTAAATGAAAGCTTGAACCTTAAGCTACAATCTTAAAATGAAGATAAATAAATAATATGAAATAATTTTTCTATAACGCAGATATTTTGAGGAACGCGCACCTACAGCGTATACTTTGCCTGCTGCACTGTCCCTGTGTGCAGATTAATTGTTTGGAGAACGCCAAATTCTTATGATAATTGATTAATTAATTTATTGATGTTAGATAATTACTAGGTAATCCAATTAAACCAATTATAATAAATTATAATTAAATAATATATAATAAATTACTTTATAATTATCTAATATCAATAAATTAGCTAATTTATCAACCTCAAAAAACCTGCGTTTACAGAAAAATTATTTCATATTACTTATTTATCTTTATTTTAAGGTTCTAGCCTAAGATTAGCTTAAGCTTTCGTTTAAGCTTTTCTCTATGTCGTTGAATATTTTTGTAAACAACTTAAAAAATAATAAAAAATGAGTTTTTTGTCTGTTTAATCCGGTTTTTTCATACACTGAGAGAAAAATTATCTTAAAATCAACAAATATTTCCTTGGGTGCCATTAACATATTTACTTAAATCTACATTCTCTTTACTTAAATCAAATATTGTTTATTTAAATCAAATAAACAATATTTGATTTAAGTAAAGAGAATGTAGATTTAAGTAAATAAGTTAATGGCACTCACCAAGGAAATATTTGTTGATTTTAAGATAATTTTTCTCTCAGTGTAAATCTGATGTACTGGAATATTTTTTATTTCAGATTCGTATATGTATAATCAATGAAAGAGGAGACCTATCAGAATTATTTTTTATATGTCATTTAACAAAATCCTTGTTGTATAGTGTAATTATCAGATGGATTAGCAAAGTAGGACCACGTAGTCACGTGGCCTCCATTTTCCCCAGATTTAAATCCGCTAGATTTTTATCTATAAGAACATTTTTAAAGCATTTAATATATTTTCAACCTACTGATAATGAAATGATGTGTTAGCTTCGCTAACACATTAGGCTAACGCATTAGAATCGTCCGCAAACTGTTGAAATGGTTCGAGATAATCCTTACTTCGCCGTGTCAATGCCTATTCTCAATCAAATGGCGGTCATTTTGAGCACTTATTATAATTTGTTATAATTTAAATGTTTATTTGTAGTTATTTAACAGTAACACATCAACGTAAACTTTGTTTTACGATTTATTTCGTACTTACATTTAATTATATAAACTTCCTTCTTTATTCTGACGAAAGAAATATGTCCTAGAAGTTTATCCAAATATTTCGTAAATACCTTGTATATAGAGAGTGTCTCCGCAATTTTTGTGGGAACGTAGAACGGATTAAGGTGAACATAAAAGTCCGTATAAAATGTATGATCCTTATAAGCGGGTCGTAAATTATATTAACGATATTATATTAATATATTAGATATTAATTTATATTTAATTAACGGAGATCGCTTCTTATTATAATGTTAGAACGCGGCATTAATATTTCACGAGCAAAGAAGATCGATCTCCGTAAAATTGAAACAAATTCACTTCGCTACGGTTCTTGGCAGACACTCTGTTTCTCGCAGGCTGTCCGGTGTTTATCTTCGGCTTTTACAATCCCCCATCCGGCGATTCGCGGCGTAAGACCGAACGGGTTTATTGCGGATTTTAATAACTCTTCTCCGCGGCCGATTCAGTCACGCGCCAGTAAGAGAACAGATTTGAAAAATGTAACGGCGCATCGTTTACGAGCCGCTTATAACGGTCATACATTTTTAATATCCACTGAAATCCGGCCTCTCTGTCTCTTTCTTCTACGTGGTCCCGGAACTCACGAGGCACATACACTTATTTACGCAAGGATTGCTTTAATGTTTACGGCTCGTGAGGATCGCGGAATCGCGGAATCGCCTGCAGATCTTCCTCTCGCTTTAATGGACCGCACGCGGGGACCCAAGCGGCGAAAAAGGAGAATCAAGATGAGCGGAAGTTACGCGCTTCTCTAATAGAAGGGCGAGATTAATGATCATGATGGAGGCATGAGTTTTACGTATTAAAATGTTGCGAAATATAAAGAAATGATCGAAGACGTTAAACATCTAACTTAATTAGGTTATAAATCATAATATAAGAAAAAAAGAATTTAATTAGTTTAACCAAATAACTTATGAAATATGAATGAACTAAAATTTCGGTTGAAGCTACTAGGATTCTGTTCAATTTAATAAGATTCTATTTAACCAAACAAAATTTCTGGTTAACTAGAATTAGTAACTGTTCAAGTTGAACTAGAAATTAATTGTTTGACTAAGAGGATAAACGAAGTGATTTCTCGGATGACGAATTCGAAAAATATCGATAACGCAGACACAATCGTCACAAACACCATTATGTTATCTTTCTGAAATTTCTTATATATATTGATCTTATATAAATGTGTGTTGCTTTGTCATGGTAGCAGAAAATATAACCACATATGTGTATATACACACACACAAACATACACACATACACATGTGTGTGTATGTGTAAACTTTTTGTATACTTTTGAGCTTCTACATTTAGATGTAAAGATACAAAAATGTTCCTTGAAATTCTCGTTAACGGAGGAGACATGTGCGATACGTATTGCGGAATTTTTGTATCAAGTACATATTTACGCCAAATGACAGCTTAAGATGTCAATTTTAAAATTTTCATCGTTGCCATCACGTGGGCAATGCTTCAATTTGTTGTTGCACATATTTTGTATGAAAGCATTTGTAATTCTATGTAACCAATATGACATAAACTACAAAAAAAGTCAATATTTCATCTGTAAAGTTTTCAAGAATGGCATCCTCGTAACCAAAAGCTTGTTAACTTGAATCGAACCTGATAACTTTAAACAAGATTCTGATTCATTCAGGTTTCACCAGATATTCGGTTAATCCAATTAAATTGTTTTTTCCGGGTAATTTTTGCATTTCAATACTTTTGTGAAAATCCATATTAGTTTGTTTACATGTCGAACAATCTCGGGGAGATTCGGTCGTCATTTTTCATAAAAGCGGTTAAGTTTCTTCAGTGTCGACTAAAAGGGACGAGCAAGACGAGGATTTATGTAGTAATTTGTGTATATGACTTGAATAACTGCCTACATAATATAACGCGGCTGGCTGGAGAGTGGTGGTAAGCAGGCGACGCTCTCCGCGATGGAGCTTTAATTAAAATTACGTACGTTTGCCTCTCGTAACGCGCGCACACGTTACTCTCTCTCGTCTCCTCCTCGTTCCTATTTAATATTTTTATGAGCTTTTCATTATGGTCGCGCGCGTGTATCTGAGCGTGTTTGCGCTCCCCGGAGAGGAGAGGAGAAGGAAGAAGAGGATGCACGGCGTCTTTGAAAGAGCATCCGCGACTGCCACTTAAATTGGTCCTTTTTCTTCCCTCCTCCCCGTTCTGTCGGTGAATCCTCATTTGCGGAATTCGTATGAGGGAATTTCTATCGCACTCGCGGGATGTCAATTGTCGCGAACAACGAATCGTCCTTGAAGGGGCCCGCGAGTAGGGGCCTCTAACAAGCGTCTCTTTTACGTGGGATGCGTGGCGTTGTGATAAATGAACGAAGGACCGAGGGAAAGGAACGAGAAAAGAAGGAAATCGGGAAATTACTCGCACTTGCGCGACGCGAAGGAATGCAACGTCTGAGTGCTTGAAGGGGAAATTACGACAAGAGCCATGGGGTTGTACGTTGAATATCTTTTCACTTCGCGAGAGAGAGAGAGAGAGAGAGAGAGAGAGAGAGAGAAGTTGCAAATATTTTTCTTTTCAGCAATCACTCAAGGATACACCAAAAAATACGTGCGAACAAATGTGTAGAATTTAATTTTTGCTCCTCGACATGTAGAAGTCTTTCCGTCCGTTTATTAAGAGACACGAAATGTAGTCACACGCTGTAGTCGCAAGTGTACTCGATGTTACCCAGTCGCTAATTCAAAATCGCAATGGCTGCCGTTAAGAGCGTCGACGTAATTGCTTAACGATCGCGGTGTCACGAGGCAGTCTTGATTGCCTTCCGGGGCTAATTCCCGTCAGGGCATCGAACAATGACGAATCTGCAATGAATATTCAACGCATCTGTAAATCCGCCGGTTTGCTGCATATGCATTATGAGGAATCGCCAGGTAGTCGATATGTCTGCGCTTGAGAGCTGTCGAAATTACAGAATGGAGAGAGAGAGAAAGGGAGAGAGAGAGAGAGAGAGAGAGAGAGAGAGAGAG
>NW_022639632.1:128176-130188 GCF_010583005.1 Odontomachus brunneus | reverse complement strand
GAGAGAGAGAGAGAGAGAGAGAGAGAGAGAGAGAGGGGGAAAGAGAGAAAGGGAGAGGGAAACAGCTAGTCACCAATCGATGCAAACTTTGAAGTACATCAACTCAACTCGAAGATTTTCGCAAGAATCGCGCGAGTCGTGGCGATCAAATTCGTCATTCGCGTGCGAGATTTGTAGAAATATACAAGAATGAAAAGAGAAAAAAATATATATGACACATGTATAATATCTCCTAAAGTGCTATTTCACTAAGATATTGTAACGACCCTCTGACTAAATGTACAGTCACTGTTTCGTCTCATTGAACTGATTTATATCGAGATTCTCGTTAAAGTAACATATCATTTAATAGACATTAAGTCGTACCTTTAAGAGCACTGTATGAAGATGCACATGCAAACGAGCGATATCATATCAGATCGTGGGAAGTGAAAGCGGTTGCGTGATAGTAATCTGTCGGCGTGCCAATAGGTTTGTTAAAGGGTTCCGTCACGGCTGAACGGCCGCGTACTTTGCGCCGCTTGCGGAACGTCTACGATCAGACCGCATGCGGGATGGGGACCGGTGGCGGCGGAGGCGGCGGCGACGGCGGAGATCGTCTCGAGGACGGCGAGGTCGCCTTTCGGCTTTCCGACCGGGATCGCGACAGGGACGAGAAGTCCCTCAGCATAATGAGTCCCTTCGACGAGCAGGAGGAGTGGGCGAAGATCTCGGAGATCATGGCGTCGTTCGGAACCGGCCTCGTGCGAGAGTCGGTGTTCGTCAGTGAGCTCGAGAAAGAATTCCAAACGAGGCTAGGTAATCTCTAATCGCCGTGCGCACACCACCTTTCCTGTTGCCGACGGCACTGATCCCGCGCAATTTCTCGATACTCGCTTCCCGATCTTCAGATCGAATCGCGTAACGTGCAACGTGGTACTCGCGGATCTTTACAGGATCTTTAGAGGAGTCGCGGCAAGATTGAACATTTTACCATTGCGTGCCGAAGTAATTTCTGACCCTTGAGTTCCTTATTTCACTTTGACTTCTGTTTTGGGCACACAGACCAAAGGAAATACCTTTTCCATTTTCTACGTCTCAGGTTTGAGTTCAGACACTAGCAGCAGCCCCATCGTTTCCACATCTGTGGGTCAGTGGCTGTCCAGCTTAGGCTTGGCGGACTACGAGTCGCTCTTTATCAACTATGGCTTCGACGATCTCGAGTTCATAGTGAGTAGGCGCGCGCTTCATGCCGCATATATAGCACCGCGATCGGTCCCGAGGCACACGAGGAAAATCGCTTTTAATTGCGCGCTTGCAGAACGGCGTGTTGGACGAGTCAGACCTGCGCGACATGGGCATCACCAGCGATCAGGAACGGGCGGTGATCGCGGACGCGGTTGGATTGTTGAACAAACGAGTGGAAAAGCGTAGCGGCGGTCATGGCCAATCGGTGGAGGAGTGGCTCAAGAGCATTCACCTGGAAAATTACGCGGAGACGTTCAGGAAGCATCTGTACACTGACATGGATCGGGTCAGACGGGTCTGGGAGGTCGAGCTGGCGGCAGTCCTAGAGATCCAGAAACCGGCGCATCGCAAACGCATCCTCGCTTCTGTCAGCGGTCCGAACGCGCGCGCGCAAACACGAAACGGCACCGGACCTAACTTGGAGGACTTGAATAAGGACCTTAACACATTGGTAAGTGAGAGATCGACCCGCTTCTGACAGTTGTTGCGATGTGAAGAGAGCTGCCATGTTTATGAGTGTATGAAGTTGGCACCCCACTTTTTGAAATTTATAATTTTGAAAGTTGTTCCAGATTGTTCTGACTTTGTATCACATTGTTCCAAAGTGATATTGCTTTATTCGAAACGGTTTTCGAATAAAACAAAAAAAAATGATTTTTTGAGCTGGCACCCCACTTTTCAAAAATCGAACATTCTGATACCGCAATAGATTCTAGTTGTTCCAAACATTGTTCCAAAAGGACAAATCCGTAAGTTGAATTATAAGTCCAAAAAATGAAAAAAAT
>NW_022639632.1:99604-128138 GCF_010583005.1 Odontomachus brunneus | reverse complement strand
AGTTGTTCTAGGCTTAAGAATTATAGTTTTAGAGTATGAGACTCGTAGCGTCATCCGTTCTCCGAAAATTCGTAAAAAAATCGATTTGACAGTATTCAACGTCAAGAGTTGTGCTAGGCTTAAGAATTATAGTTTTAAAAATTGGCGGAAATAATTACAAAATGTCATGACAAAATAAAGTGAAATTGCTTCGTCGTTTAAGCCTAGTATAACTCAGAACAAAAAGATCTCAGTTGGAACAAGAAAGGAAGCATGTGTTTTCTCTTGACGTCGGGTGCTGTCAAATCGATTTTTTTTCGAATTTTCGGAGAACGGATGACGCTACGAGTCTCATACTCTAAAACTATAATTCTTAAGCCTAGCACAACTCAGAACAAAAAGATCTCGGTTGGAACAAGAAAGGAAGCATGTGTTTACTCTTGACGTCGAGTACTGTCAAATCGATTTTTTTACGAATTTTCGGAGAACGAATGATCTTATGAGTCTCATACTCTAGAACTATAATTCTTAAGCCTAGAACAACTCAGAACAAAAAGATCTCGGTTGGAACAAGAAAGATAGTATAAGTTTACTCTTGGTCCGATAGACTGTTTGTCAAAAAACTTTTTTTTAATTTTTCGGGCTTATAATTAAACTTATTGATTTGTGCTTTTGGAACAATGTTTGGAACAACTAGAACAATCTATTGTGGTATCAGAATGTTCGATTTTCGAAAAGTGGGGTGCATATATTTATACACATACAAGTTATTAAGTTGTAAGCAAAGTCATGTAACTATCTATCCTATATCCCCAGGACTGGTTGTCACACGTCTGTCATGTAAAGGAAACAGATTATTTCTGTTTTGAGCTCTATAGGACCTTACGCAAATTTACTATTGTGACATGTATAACAACATCGGAAGTATGCTTCTATGCCTTTGTGTAAGTCACGTCATAGTTACGTGACAGACTTGCAACGTGTGCTAACTAATTTCACTTAATTTGAGTCAACTTAACTCGAAAGATAATTTGGAATAAAACATATATTTATAAATTATGTTGCAATAATTGTTAACTAAATACAGGAAAAACTAGCTAAACTATTTTTACAACTAAAACTAAGATTGCGAACGGGCATTCCAAAACCAACGGGTCAATAAAAATAGAAACAAGAAAAATTTACTGCGTTCAATTTTGAAAAAATGCTTGTAAATATCACATGCGATGTTTCTATCATAAGCCGTTTTGTACACCCCCCAACTAACATGATACAAACAACCTATCCTATAAAGAAAAACATGCTCCTCCATTTATGGTGAGATATAAGCTTTGTGATAACTGACCCGCGTGTAATTTCTGGATCCAGTCTCCCCTACACATAGAAAACTGCTCTATGGTTGCTACATTCACACATATTCTATATATATATTGGAGAGAAAATTTATGATTTCTAGTTAAATAGATATGGCATTAAAAGTTGCTGTTGTTACATGTCCATCTATATAATTCGCCATAGTTCTCATAATACGTAATGTTCAATTAACACTTCATACATACAGAGTGTCCGGTAACTCACAAAGAAGCCGCGATATACAGGTAGATTAGGCCAAATTGAACAAAAAATTCCTGTACCATTTTGTAAACAACCACATACAATTTTGAGTTATTAATCAAAGAAGATTTATGAATGATTACGCACTATACGGTAGATGAGTCATGATGGCGACGTTTGCCGCTGTACGCTTGTTGTTAGATCAAACTGAACAAAAAAGTCTTCTACCATTTTCCAAATAACCATGTACATGTTTAGTTGTTAATTAAAAAAGATTGGTGTGCGCACAACTGTACCCCAAACTTCTTTAATTAATAATTAGATTAAACATACGTGAAAAATAGAAAATAGAAAATTTGGAAAATGGTGAAGAAATTTTTTGTTCAATTTGACCGAATATACAAGTATACAGCGGCAATCGTCGCCATCACAATTCATCTACCGTATGGCGCGTAATTATTCGCGAATCTTCTTTGGGTAATTTAGAATTTTACGTGGTTGTTCGCAAAATGATAGGGGAATTTTTAGTTCAGTTTAACCTAATCTACCTCTACTTCTCTGTGAGTTACGGGACCACCCTATATAGTTGTCTCAACCGAAGGAATATTGCTATCTCTCTGTTGTGACCTGCGAAACAATGGTTGAGAGATCCGTAGGGTTTGGTTATGTCATACATCACTGAGAGTATCGCTCAAACATGTATCGACAGGTAACAAAAAAAGCTAGTGTACCATTTCCAGAGTACCATGGATGATTGCTACAACCATCTTGTATGCGTGAGCGAAGAATAACATTAACATTTTATTGTAGCAATCATATTACGACAAGTGACAGTCCTCAGTGTTTTCTTCGTGTACAAACAGTCACAGACAAACACGACGAATATACAGAAAATTATGTTCCAAATGTTCTTTTCGCTTTACAAAAGCACAAGCGGCTAGTCAATGTCTAATTAATTATTCAGTTCCGCTCGCTCATTCGGTAACTCTGTGGGAATGGGAGATGGATAAACGCGGGAATCAGATAGAATTTTTTCGGTTGACAAGTTACGCGGCACGAAACCCGACGTCTCGCGAATTGAGACGTAGTGAGGACCGATGAACGAGGATAATGCGTTCGACGGGGATGTCTGACGAGGGCGCGCACTTTGCCGGCGAGGGTAGCTCGCACCAGCTACGTCAGTCGGGGGCGACTTGCTGCGGCAAGCTCGATCGCACCCGTTTCGCCCGATCGCGCTGTAATCTAAATATCGTGGCTAATTGGAGGCTCGGCATTGTGACGCGCGCGCGCGTGCGCGCGTGTACATGTGTTTCTCTCGGCGGGATCGTTCGAGCGCCTCTCGATGCTTTTTGTTCGGGTGCCCCTCAGCGTGTCAGGCAGCGCCGATAAGTACATCTCGCGCTGCTCGTCCCACCGGCCGTGTCCTCTTAATTAGCTCATTAAATCCCGTAAACGTCTCCGGCGACCGGATTCAGTCGGTTCGCGTCATCCTCGCGCTCGATAATCCTGACAAATTGGTCTCTTCTGCCTTCCTATAACGGCCTCACCCTCCCTTTGATTTTTCGCAGCTATCGGACCCGACGAACCGTACTTGGACTCCGGCACTCTCGCTCATAGTAACGCCCGTGGATTTTCGTTGTAGTCTATACGTGCCAACATCCGAATTTCACGTGCTCTTGCTCTCTGTTTTCCTCCCCTTCCCTGTCCTCTTCCCCCTTTCTCTCTTGTCGTCCTCTATCTCCGTCTCTCTATTCCTCTCTCTCTCACGCTTTCATTTCAACTCCCTGAGTCTTTTGCAATTTTGTTCGACAGTGATACTCGGAATTATATGCAGAAGCCAGATGGAGCGAACGATTCGGGTTGTAATCCGAATTCGAGTGTCGCGCCCGTCCGGCTCGAATCCAATTTGTTTGCAATACCTGAAATATCGCGACCATCGACGCTACATGATGCGCGTTTTGGCATAGCCGGTAAAAGGTTTCTTTTTGGCGTAGCGTGTGGGCGCATGTGCGCGGTTTACAACGCAATGCGTTTACGAAGGTAATTGCACGCCGCACAAAGTAAACCCGGGACGAATTCGACTTGGTAATATGTCGTATAAAAGTTCGCGTAGTGCAATATTTTTTTTTCTTCCTTTTTTTGCACATCGCATACGTCCGAGCGTTTCGTTAAAGCCGGTTGGTACGACCGATTCTTGTCACGATAAAGCTATGAAAAAATATCTGCCAGAGAAATTGCAACCTCGGGGCAGATATAGCAGTCTCTATACAGAATTGCACGGAAATTCGAATTTATCCGCAAGAGATGGAGAGAGAGAAAGTGTGCCAAAACGCAGCTCTACTCCGATACAATTTTTTTCTCTCTTTTTTTTTTTTAGACGAAACATTTGTTTGAAACGTTTGAGCAGAAGATAAATTTTGCGAACAATCTAAATATCCTGCGCGGTAATGAAAAATGTTCCAAGAGTAACGTTTTTCGGCGTTTTCAAAGTAAAAAGACAATAGAAATTTCGTCGCTGCTTATCGAGCAGTTTCTGCGCTGTTTTTTTACATTGAAAAGCACGAAGAGATTACGCCAATCGACGAGCGAGTGGCCTAAACCGCGCCATTATTTGTGAATTCGGCATTGCACCGGTGACGCGTTCGGGTCGCGGTGCTCCGGGGCGGGTTGGGACGGGCAGCTCTCTCAAATCTGGTCGCGCCGTTATTTCCGTAGAAGACGAACATACAGCAGCTGAAGGAGGAGATACAGGAGAAATTGCCGGAAGCAACGGCGGACGGTAACGGAGGCACGTCGATAACCGGAACGAATTCGACGACCACAGGCACATTAAGGCACCGCAAAAACAGACCGGCGCCCCAGCCACCCCAGCGACCCAGTTCGCATAATGGGGCGATCTCGGCGCCGGAGCAACTCGAGATCAGGGCTCCGTCTGAGCTGCTCTTCGGGGTGCCATCCACCCTCAAGACGCAATGGAGGCACCAGCCGAAGACTCTAGTCACCGGCTGCGTCACGTATGTCGCTCACGTAAGTGCTCTCCACCGCTTCCCAACGTCGTCCACGTATCGCGCGCTAGATATTCGGGGGGTCTCTTTCTGCCGCTCGCTATTCTCTAAACATTGTTTAGGGAAGACCGGATGCTCTATATTTTAGAATTTCGAAGTTACTATTTCTCATACAACTAATTACTGTGACTAACTGCATAAACATAATACAGGCAACCTTCTTCTACGTATTAGTGCTCTACGTATTAATGATCTTGTTAATTCTATATTTTGTTTCGTAATAACCAAAATAGGAATATGCAGCAACATATTCATCTTGTTCAGTAGCGCAGGGTAAGGAGGCCACGTGTAAAATATATATTCTGATTAGTATTTTCAGAATCTCCAGGAGAGCCTCCACAGCCCTTCTTAATTATGGGCTGATTCTTACCGGTTCTTAATTGTGGGCCGGTTCTTACCGGTTCTTAATTATTTCGTTTGACCATATACTCTATTATTTTATAAAGGAACATTGTATTTATTACCAAAAACAGTATATCATACATTTGCAAGAAACTTCATTCTAGCTAGTAATATATCATTTAATTTTATTCAGTCACGACGGAGAATATTATTATAAAATTTCGAGAGATTCGAAAATTTACTTTGTTATTACCAAATCAGTTTTTTTTTTTATTTTTTAAGGCTCTTGATCAGCCGAGAATTCCGCGTTGATGGTGGTGACATGATTGTAAACGATAAAATGATGAACTATTAAGCGAGAAAATAGGTCTGTTTGTTTTCGAAGAACTTCTGCATTAGTGCAGACTATTGCAATAAGAGTTAGAGTGAAAAAGTATACTTGTCTTTCTTTCTCTCTAACTTATTGCAAATATCCAATGAAAATGAACAGACCTAATAATGTAAACAGACGACCAATTTCTTCTGTAAACCACAGCATTATTATTGAGTGTAGTGCGTGCATATCACATGTGATACAGTTGTGAAAGTATAGAAATACTCTGGATATTGTATTTATTGTAATATTTAATTCATATAAATAGTTTTCTGATATTGTGATATTTAATTCATATAAATAGTTTTCAAAACAAGGCAATTTATCACATTTATTTTGCGGTTATTTAGTTATTTGGGCAAAAGAGTATCCGGAGCATTTTACAAGTGTGTAGAACAGATTGTGAAAGTGTCATTTTAATGATATATTTTTTTATGTAGTCGTGGTTTACAGGAATTTTGGGCACGATTTTTCTCGTTTCTGACATTATCAATTTAATATGACCGCGGTGACTGATCAAGAGCCTTAACTATAATATTATTTCGATTTTAACTTAGGGAAAAGTATTTATGTTCTAAAAGGACCATTTCGCGATTTTATATCCATTATTCCTCTCAAGATAAATACTAAAAGAAGCATATGAATAACATATTTCTGGAACTATAGCCGCGGTCTTCCTTGTAGTTCGATGAGAACGGCAACAGGATCTTAATCGGATCGTATTTTTGTAGAGATTCTATTCCATGATTATTATTAACTAGATAGTAGCTCTGTTTCATTTCTCCAATTCAATTGTCTCGATATATGTATATGATAAGGTAAAAGTGCCCGGATATAAACTTGATCTTAAACATTCTTATTGTTTCGTTCTCTAAATATGAATATATATATCTAAATTTTTAATATGAAAAATACAGGGAACAGTTGCCGAAATCTCATACTTTATCAATCGTATATGATCTTGTTAAATATTTGTAGCACGCACAAAATAAGATATAATCTGAAATTTGTTGTTTATATTCCTCATTTTTCATGTTTTACCGTTAGATGTCGTTTATATTCAATAATAATAAACAAATTGATGAGATACAATGTAAGAAATCGGTACGTGCGCACGAATTGTTATGATTTCGCGAATTTTCCCTTATACAGAGTGTCCCAGAATAACCTTCGAAGCTCTCGTGGAGGCATCACGCGAGATATGGTAGATGAACTGTAGCAGCGACATCTGCCATAATGTGCTTCTAGATTAGGTCAAACCATGGACGAATACATGGACCACGTAAGAATACATGGACGGAGCGAATTGTCGTAGGGGAATGATTGTATGTAATGGAGTTCATATACTAAGATGACGACGGTCGCTGTTTTTATACAGTGGAAATAGATACAAAACTCCTCTACCACCAACATGGCGACGATGTAATCTTCTTGTCTCTTAGGTTTCACAGCCCTTCATCTATAATCGCACTTTGCACTCCGTCCATGTATTCTTACATCCATAGGTCAAACTGAACAAAAAAATCACCTATCTTTTTCCTTATAACTTTGTAAATTTTTAATTATTAGTTGGATAACATCAATATATTATCGCGAGCGACCAATCTTCTTTAATTGACATTCCGATAATTATTGTGAATATCGTAAAATGGTATAGGACATTTACTTTAATTCGTACTATGTCTCCATGAGAGTTTTGAAGGCTGGGATATCTTGTATATATGTTTTATACTAAATATTTAAAGAGATGACAAAATAATAAGAATGTCTAGAATTAAATACGTGGCCACGAATTGGTACCTTTGCGTTACGGCTTACGTAAGATGTTTCATTTGAGAAATGTCTTAATCGCATTGCTGAAAGGAAGGGTTATCCTCTCGAACGTTTGCAAGATAATCTTACCCGTCTTGTGTTAATTATGTACGACGAGTAAATTATGAGACTCGTTAAATCGGGGTCTTCAAGGTCAGCGTCGCGATAATACTTAAGTCATGGGCCACGGTAATAGGCTTCGTGCGGAAGATTGCCCTTTCTCTATTAACCCGTTAATTTCTCGGAATATTCCGATCTATAAGAGAGTCCATTTGCGCGTTCCGAGCGATTTAACTAAATAATATAGTTCGCGTGTGTCTTCCGTTCTCTTCACTGCGACCAATAATCTCGAGCAATTTCGATCGAATCTCCCGTCGTCTACGTCGGTTATTTTTCTTCTCAGAGGGAAAACGAGCTTTTTCTGTTTCTAAATAATACAGTACCTGGGCTCCACCGTCGTCAAGGAATTACGCGGCACCGAGTCGACGAAAAAGTCGATACAGAAGCTGAAGAAGACCATCCGAGAGCCCAAGCCCAACCCTGACATTACTCTGGCGATCTCTTATCGTGGCGTTCGTTTTCTCCACGCGCTGACTAACGTAAGGCTCCTTCCTCTCGCGGAAAATAACGCGCACGCGTACAACGAGAGAGTGTAGAGACAGACCTTGATCGCTTATCGTCATTCTGATGTACGACAGGAGCCGATTTGCGAGCACGAGATCCGCAACATTCATTGTGCCTGCCAAGACGCCGACGATCTCACTCACTTCGCGTACATTACGAAGGATCACGCCAGTCGCACGCACTTCTGTCACGTGTTTTGCGTGCCAACAATGGTAAATATCTAGTTTGCAGGCAACATCGTGCCTCTTGTGACTAGCCATACAACGATAACTCAATAATATCGATATACCGTAGATCAATATATCGATAATTTATCGATAACATTTTTTCTATATCTTTATATCGATATCAGTTTCAACAATATTTAGTGATTTGCAATTTGTCCTGTTTATACCTGATTTCACCAATGTCGATTAAATTTGCATTTGAGTTTTAACTCTTTTCAAGATAAAGATTACAACTCAAGTTAAGTTAACGAATTGGCGTAAACATAAACATAAAAATAAATTTAGACTGAAGAACCAATCAGAATATTACTTTAGATTTATGTATTCTAAAAGAAAACAGAACTGATGGTAAATATGATTGTAGATAGAAGTAACTAGTATTGTAGTATTGAAAGAAGCAAATCGAGTGCGAAAAGTGCAAGCAACACCAACAAATTAATAAAAATTGTATAAACTAGGGAATTTCATTTCATTAAATATTTTCAATATAAAAATCGATATTTCTGATCGATGATAATATCGTTATTGATATCTCAAAAAATCGTTGTAATCCTATTTATGACTGCGCTCTTTAAGGTAAAATGCTTAAACACTAATTACACTGCTGCCTAATTTTTCTTATTGTTTTAGTTTTTAAATACAAATGTTTAAACTTTCAGCGTAGAACATATATTTAATATTAAACGTTGAAACATTTGTATTTAATGATCAAACTAACAAGAATGATCAGAGTTAAACGCCAGTATCACTAGTATCTAAGCATTGGTACTTTTACCTCACGTTTTCTTGCGGTTTTCAATTTTGTATTACGACGCCTCAGGCGCATCCATCATTTACCTCTGTTACAGGATCAAGCGACAGAAGTCATCCTGACTCTGGGTCAGGCTTTCGAGGTGGCTTATCAGATGGCACTGAGGGACAAACTCGGCGGCCATGCAATTCGTTCTCAGTCCGCTAATCAACTAACAACGCTCACCGGATCGTCCAAGTCGACGACGACGACGATGACGACGGCAACGACTACGACGACGTCGACGACGACGACGTCCGGCAAGATGTCCGTGTCTCCCGATTCCGATCCCAGCCGGGACACGGATCATACCTCGTCTCTCAATTCCACGGCGTGCGCGAATCCCAAGGCGAAATCGCGATCGAAGTCCATACCCAATCCGAATCTCCATTCCGTTAATCCGAGTCCGGCACAGGACAGTAACTCCAACTCCAGTTCCAGCTCGACGACCACCGCGAACTGCAATCCCAGCTCGAATTCCGCCTCGAGCCCCAGCACGAACTCGATCACCAGCACCAACTCGAACAGCACCACTAATCAGACCACTAAGCCCTTGGTCACCCACGGCCGTTCTCATTCCGTCAACGACATCAAGGTAAACGGTAATCAATTGAAGTTAGCACCGGCGCCGGTGGACGACATCGGTATCGGGGTGAAGGACATGAAGCCCGGCTCCAGAGCCCCGATCGCTCTGTCCGAGGAGCTGTAAGCTGCGCGTCTCCGCTTGAAATGCATGAAATTGCGACGTATAATCGCGTACTGCACGATCGGACGCGTCAAACGTGACGCCTTCGCAGAGATCTTCTACTTCCCGCATTTTGTGTACTTCCTACTCGAGATGGAATTGCGATCCTTTCGACCTTTCAATTTCGCTTGCAAGGCGTCCATCTGTGGACGCAACGCTCGCATTTTTTCGTTACTCGTGCGAAATTTGCGCGAACAATCCTCGCGATTGTGAGATCGGTCACGGAAACATGGACGATATTTTCTCGGTCGACCAGTGCTCAGAGGCAAGGAGAATAATCAAAATCACACGACCGGACACTGCTAATAGTACAGTTCCTTGACGTGCAGGAAGGAATGAATCTTTTTTTATCTATTTTTATCCATTTTGTCGATTACATACTATATATCGGTGACATGTGCGTAACTACCGTAGAGCGTATACTCACACATATTTCAGCAGTAAAAGGCGAGACATGTAATCCGCCTGTTGCGAATGATTTAACGAATGACCGCGTACGGCCTCGAGGACGACGGAAGGTAAGTAGTCCTGTCGCTTCTCGTCGAAGGTCCTGCGTGTTTCAGGTCGATCTTCGAGCTGACACTCGACTGATTTCGCGACGTGTTGACATTGTGATCCGCACGAACCACGCCACGCTCAAAGTGCGTGTATCGGCCAAGGTGATATATATATATATATATATATATATATATATATATATATATATATATATATCGAGAGGCAACTAATAGATCGTTCGCCGCGCACGCTTCCGGTGAATGGCGGAACGCGTGTTAAATCTTTCTTCCTCGCGCGATGCGTCGTCCAAGTAAGCAGTATTACCGCGTCATTTTAATAGCAACAGCAGCAGGAGTAAGTGCACGCACGCGAGGAACGCGGAACACGCTCGGCACGATATAATCTAGCGAGGCGTGAAATCGCCGTGATAACGCTGCATGTCCGATTCTCAAACGCGGAGCTGTAATCCTTCGCGGACAGGGTCGGTCGGTTCTCGCATTCGTTTGTTCGTTCGTTCGTTCGTTATTCGACGTAGAGAGACCGGTCGTCTCTTTTATTTCTCATGAGAATGTTAATCGCGGGACACGCGTTGATATTCACCTCCGATATTCACGGGCCAAGGAGGAGGCGCGAAAGAAAGGAAAGGGTGCGACGCGCTGTGAAGAGCGCTGGAGATGCTCAAGATCGATCCCTCGCAAACGATATCGGCGACCAACGAACTCGTAACGTTTCTCCCCGCGCTCGCGTCCACCGAATTCCGTCAAGTTCCGATTTCGCGTCGCCGCCGTTACTTCGACGTTTTATTCTTCAAGACTGAGGGACTTTATCTCGTTTTGTATTTCGCGTTTTTAGTGTATAATGTATATTATATGTAGGGGGGAGGGGGAAAAAGGAGAGACAAGTGGTCTCCTTTAGGCGAAAAAAGTGGAGGACTTTAATGGTATATTTACTCGCGGCGAAGAGAGCTCGCGGACGCAGCGGAAGCGTGGCATACCGGACACCCATCGAGCTTTTCGTACTCGCTATGTACTCGTGCTGCTGGTGAGAAACGAGGCTCATGAGGAGAACACTTGCCGCGGACACGCGACGATCGATCGCACCGATTCGGAGTGTCGGTCGCACACACCGGATCTAATTAGCGAAGAAAGCGCGGTCAACTAATCTTTCCTTCTCTATTTGTATGATGTAACTAGCGATGTACGAGCTGGAGCGAAGGGACAGAGAAAGCGGTGGGTGTAATTGTATCGGTTGAGCCGAGTCTGTCGTTTCACAAACGCGAGTCCGACGTGTCGGCCGAGAATCGTGACGTCACGTGACGTCAGCGAGCCGTCTGTTAACGCGCGAACGCACACATTGTTCCGTTTTCGTACGACGTTGCGGGCCTAAAAACCTGGGTTGGATATCCTCGCGATACCACCCTGCTTAACGATACATCTGATGGCGATCTCGTGCGATCGACGACAGTATAACGAAGAGAAGCGAAACGAAACCGCGTAGATTTAGTGTGACAAGCCCTCTTTGTACATTTGTTTTTCTCGTCTGGAAACCAAAGAAGTATAAATACAAATGTATAAACATGCGAACACGTACGTACATATTCACACATATACACACACATACACACACTTATGTGA
Source organism: Odontomachus brunneus (assembly GCF_010583005.1). NCBI lineage: Eukaryota > Metazoa > Arthropoda > Insecta > Hymenoptera > Formicidae > Odontomachus > Odontomachus brunneus. The sequence goes on along the minus strand of NW_022639632.1, from coordinate 116,495 downwards.
AGTTCCCTTCACGCGGGGAGACGGAAAATCAAACGGAGCTTAAAGACGATCGTCGCGGAGGAGGAGGGCAAGGATGAACGACAAACTGCCAAAACGATACACCACGGATCACCTCGGTAGCTATATACGCACACTTTGTATTTATCATGTTTACAACGTAGCTCATTATTATCACAAGATTAACCAGACTAAGATTGTCTGGGGATTCAGCCGTGGGCTTCAACGGCGGCGTTTTCCTTCTTCGCGAGACATTACCTAAGTATTCCACGCATTCTATGTACTCATGTAGCAGCTATGTTTAGTCAGTAGTATTGGTAGGGAGCATGTTCTATCGATGTGTGTCGACATTTAATGATATGATACATATAAGAAACGAGGAGGAGGAGAAGAAGGAGGAAGAGCAGGTACGTAGTCGTAGAAGTTTAGTCACTGATGATCGCGTGATGACCTTTTTCGTCCACGGCGAACGGACCCCACCGAGAAAGTGGGAGATCAAGTCGATGTGTGTTCGCGTTTACGAGTCAACGCGATGGAAAACGCGGTTGCATTCGAAAATAGTACAGTGCCAACGCGCGAGCTATCGCGTGTACGCGCTCGATGCCCGCTCGATTCGAAATCTCACCTCTTTGTCTTGCGCGAGAGTATTTTGCAGAACGAAACGCGTGATTTCCCTCTCGCATTTGTCGACACGACTCTCGTGTGTTGACTGGCGCGCGTTCTCGATGATCACCGATATCCCACGCGATGAGTCGCCGCGCTCTACGTACATAGAAGAGAGGTGAGAGATATTGATAAGAATGCATAAAGAAAAGGCCATATCAGCGGCGTGAACCACCTAATGCTTGGATACGTTGCGCGGCGCGACTTTTCCAACCAGCAGTCCTTTTATAAACCTCGCCTCCATCCTTTCATCATGCATCGCGTCGTCACGCTGATTTATTGGACAGACAAACCCGAGACATCGAGGTCGAGACATCGACTCCTCGCGGTATTATCGCGCGCGCGCAATGGCTTTTCGAAAGATGTCACACGTAAATCGCACAAAACAGAAGATTGATTCTCGGACCAAGCAAGAACGCGGAAACATTTTGCTCGTTCCGGACGTTTATCGTTGGGATATTCGGGCGCGGTGTGTCACACTGCGCTTCTTCCCTGTATTTTTTTTCTTCGCGAAGGTATGAAATTTAACTGTGTGTCCAGTTGGTACCGATAGCGGTGTCAGATTTGTGCTCTGTCGATATCATATACGATTTTTAGAGTACGTATATACATATATATTTGTACATATATATATACACATACACATATACAGACATACACGTAGAAATTACACGGACCACCGCGAATCAGTTTCTCTTGTTAATACCAAAGAGATTGTGGGTGATTTCTTCTTGTCATTGTGATTTGTACATTCGACATTCGGTTATCGTAGAGTAGCGAGATTGTTCTTTTTATAAACACGATTTGTCGTTTTCACATGGCGACTTATACACGACCTGTACGAATTCTCGTCGTGCATGATTCCAAAGGGCTCAAAACACAGCGCAATTATTATCAGCAGCGCCATTTTTCAAGCTCACGCCTGCTAATTTTATGTGGCGCCGTGTGTAATTGCATAATCGAATGCATTTATCGCGTGCACGTCAATCCTATAAACGCGAGAGTTTCGTTTGCTTTACGCCAATCAAATTTGCATAGCAAATGCGTTTTGACGCGTCGTCGATTAACTCGACAAAGGTCCCCGCTACACACACAGTGCAATTCGCTAAAGTACATTTATATTTCCTTGAATAGAGGTTTATAGGTTCATAGATGATATCCGCATAGATGATAGATAGAGCGATATTTTTTAAACTGTCGCAACATGACACATCGTAATTTATGGATTCATTTCTGTATATTTCTTTCTTCTTTTTTTTTGTTATTATCCACCGAACGTTGAGACAATAAAATATGATGTTTTGTTAGCACGTTGTTATTTTGTGTGTAATAAGGCCGACCATTTTAGAAGCCGCGGATCGTACAATGCCGTTTCGACAATGGCAGTTTAATTAATTCTATGCATAAATGCGAATCGCTGTAAACTGATTCCGGCGGTGGTGCGTATTCGCGGTCCTTTGTGTGGTTAATAAAACCGGAAAAAGAAAAAAACTCCAAAAAAAAGGGAAAAGAGAAAAAAATCTATGTACAGTTGTCGATATTACCTTCGTACCGGCCGTGAATTCGTGCGCTTTTGAGGCCGTAGTTGGATGCATTTCGCGGATCGTTGCAAAAATGCGAAATGCAACTGTTCCTGATTCTCGCGTGTAAGCAGGAATATTAAAGCCGCGGGAGTTAATATATATTTCGGGGGGCACCCGAACTTCCGAACTTTTTAATATACGAGAACTCTCCGCGCCGATCTAGTCCCGGGAAGTTAATAATACCTAAAAAATGATATTCCCCGGCATTATATAAACGTGTACCTGGCGCCGACGAGCGAGGACTCGCGAAGCGGGACGAGAGTACACGAGAATAATACGCGCGCGAGAAACGAGCGCGCGGCTCTCGCGAGGCAAATAACGACGGTTTCTACATTCGCGAGTAAACGTAGAAAAACAGAGGAAAAAGAAGAAGAAAACGCTTTCTTGTTCGGTCGCGCGCTTCGGCCAGCTGAAGACTTGCGATTCGTACAATCGACGACGCGTTGTCGGCAGGGAGTGCGCGTTCGTCAATTATGAGCCGGTTTATTAACCTTTTCAGAATGGGGTTTTCCTTTTAAGAAAAAGAATGTTAAAATGACGATTTTATTGTACTAAACAATTTTATTGTACTCTTTGCTTTTGCGTGACAAACTTCACCAGAACAATTAATAACACAGAACCCGATGTTATGTTCCTTGCACTCGAATTTAAAACTTTTGGTCGCCATTTTTTTTACTTCAATACTATAAACAATGCATTCTCTTGTCTTGAAGTTATGATTTTTTCGTAAGTGGGGGACATATATGTCTCGCACGAAAGAGTTAAAATCTCGACATTTTATTTGATTGTTTGCAAAATGCCAGGAGTGCACATATTCAGGTTGACGTTCTCTACACACGTGGTTTTGTATGTCTCGCGTCAGTCACCCTGCATGGAATACGTCGACTTTCGATCGATCCAAAGATTGAAGCTGGTTACGATTTCGACGGCCCGAGCTCGTATTTCGATTTAATTCCTAGTGCCGTCGATACTCCAGAGAGCAACTCGTTCCTCTGACACTTTGCTTCGGCCCCACTCGATCCCAGCAATATTATCTTCTACATTCTCTTCGTAAGTGTATATGTATAAAAAGGGCAAAGACTCGAGAGGACGGGGGATTTTAGCGCTTTTAAGAATCGTATTCGTGTCTTCATTGTGTAACGCTGCTGTTTATTAGCCGGGTTAGGTATATCGCGCAGCTATATTTTTCTTCGATTCCAATTGAGATTGCGTGATTACTCATACGTAGATTTGCGACGTCTCGCAAACTGAGAAGAAAAAAGAAGAAAGAAAGGAACATCAACGAACTCTCGGAGACTTGAGAGGATCCGCCGCGTGTATCTGTGCGGTTCCTCTCGTGATTCTCATCGCTCTTGCAACGAAGAGAGTTGGCGGTAGGTGCCAAGCGGAAACCTCGTCACTGCCGAAAACGAACGACTTTATTCGTTGGTATCAACATGCATCGGAGACTCAACGAGATTGTTATATATACTTTACGGCTCTTTTGGCAATATAATAATTTACTCGGCTATAACGATTGTATGTTGCGCTTTCTCGTGCCGCGGTATCGACAGCAGTTGCTTGACACGTGTCTGTCCGTCTGTCTGTCTGTCGTTTGCGTAAAATAACGACACACGTGGTGTCTACCTATTTGTAATCACCTAGATTGTTGCGCGACGTGTATATACACGCGTCGGAACGACTCTTTGTTAGCGTCATTTTTCTATTAGCGCCCTAAGCTGTACTCTGTAAATTTCCAATTCTCGATAGACTACTCTTCTCTCGTTAGAGACAAATTAGGCGTTTTGTGCGGCGGCTTGTATCTTCTCAGAATATTCGTTCGGGGCTGCGCTTGAAGAATTACACCGTGACGGAATATTATCATATATCGCATCGGCTCGACAGGCTGACGAAATAATTGGGTCATACAGTAACAAAGAGGATAAATAAAAATGAAAAAAAAACGAACACGTAGACGACGAATCTTCACTCGCACGCACATGTAGAGGTGTACATAGCAGAAGGGGAAAGGGGCGAGAGTAAATGTAAAATAAGTGAACTAGAAGCGATTTAAAAGTCGGAATGCTGTAGCGCGAAATGTCATGATCGCTGGGACGGAAGAGCGGGCAAACCTGGTATCGAATGGTCACGCTTTCGGGATCGAATGTTGCGCGGATCGTACATTCGAAAAAAAAATCTTTTTTTTGGACGCTGGAACTCCGCTTGTTATCTCTCGCACAGTCGTTATCGTAAATATTAGTTCGTGTTAATCGAAGTTGAAACGGTCTCTCGTTCTCTACGCGCAGGGGAATCGCGCAGAAAGGCGGAGGGAAGCGGATTATCAATTAATCGAATATTAATCAATAGGCATTAAACAGTCTCGACCGATTCCGCCGCCTCCCTCACGCCTCCCTCATGATAACGATGAAGTAATATTTATCGGCAACGACGTAAACACACCGGTAGCGCAATCTGTCAATGTGTACACGGAGTGTTCATCGAGTCTCACGAATAGCTATAATGCTGATCATGAAATGGCTGATGGATAGTCGATAGTTGTACGGATGTATCGGAAGTATCTGTGCAGAAAGAAAGAGAGAAAAAGAGGGGAGGAAGGGAAGTCATGAAAACCACTTTTCTATGTAGCATTCGCCGCGCCGCGCCGTTCAAGGAAATAATAAGTTTCCTACGAGTCATCCGTTTGTCGTTACGCAACAGCATTTCGGTAGCATCTGGCCGCGGCGTAGCAGTCGTCATCATGTGTCGGAGATTTTTGGCAATAAAGCGAACGTGAGTGTGCGATAAACACTCTGACGGGCGCGAGCAACGTAATTGCGACCGCCGCTTAATTGCATTTACGTCTCGCTCGTAGAGCTGTCGATTCTCGTAGAGTAGAGTAGTGGTGATAGATTTTTGCTCGCCTTCAACGCCCCCCTAAACGGGCGCGATTCGCTGTCGTCTGGGAGTAGACGAGATTCTGTATTATTTCGGACCACGAGAGGAGAGCACAACACCATCGTCGTCGTGGGACACACGCGACACGCTGCAATTGATTGAGGAAAGGTAGGAGTACGACGCGATGGACGTTGAGAGGCGCGGATACGCCTAGGCGACTTTTCACTTTGTAACATTTATACCATTTCTCCCGATAAGTGTGGTTCGCACGATTTATATTCGTGTCGCCTCGCAAAACAAATGAGACACGAGTCATAAGCGTCATAAATTCAACGTGAAACGTTGAGCGTCCGATTTCGAAAGCTCCACGCCGACGTCGATTACGCTGTGTTCCTACCTTACGCTTATCTCGTGTTACAATAGATATCAAGGCGCTTACGATAATCGATCTCGGGATATTTTACGATTTGAGGTGGCAGGAAATAGTGTGTGGCTTGATTGTTGTGTATTCTGAGGATTCGCGGTGGAATAATAAAGGAGAGGAGGGAGTGTGTGTACTCGCTATTCGTGGCGACCTTGCGACTCGCAACGCCGACGACGTCGTTCCTCGTTTCTCGACCGGACGAAGCCTCGGGAAGTCTCAGAACGTTGGCGGTCGGGGGTGAATGGGATATTCGTCGGGAAAACTTGGCGCTATGAATATTTATGTACGCTTTACGATCTCACGCGCGCACTCGAGAAGTCCGGCGAGTCGGCGACGAGTCGAGAGACACAGGATTTGTGCGGTCGAGTGTAAGTACGTACTCAAATATGTAGAGAGAAAGAGAGAGAACGCAAGCGAGCGAGAGTGAGAACGAAAGAGCGAACGAAAGAGAGAGAGAGAGAGAAAGAGAGAGAGAGAACGAAAGAGCGAGAATGAGAGAAAGAGAGAGAGCAAGCGAAAAGACACGTGCGAATATAATCGGTGTCTTTCGAAATCAAAAGAAACAAATCCGTACGGAGCTGTTGCCGAGGATGCCATATAATAAATGCGCTATTTTATACCGAGCAGCCTGATTAGACGCAAACTTCCTACGTTCTTGTATACATTATATTTATTATTGTTCATGTTTACTAGAATGATATATATATGAGACAGAGATTATTCCCTGGATATCTATAACGCCTTGAAGAAGAATAAAACAGATACTTTGCGGGGACGTTGTTGTGAATTTATTCGACCTCGATGCAAGTCCTTCTTTCTTGATTCAGAATTTTATTATTTTGCTAGGATAAATCCCCACCCATTTTAAGTTTGCATCAATAGTTGTTACTTGAAACTTGTTTCAAGTGAGACTTTCAGATTTGAACTTAGAATTAAATGTGAGTTTTTCAGTGGAATATACAGGGTGTCTGGTAACTCACGAAGGAGCCGCGGTGTACAAATAGATTAGGTCAAACTGAACAAAAAATTTCTTCACCATTTTGCAAACAACCACGTAAAATTTTAAGTTATTAATCCATAAAGATTCGTGAATGATTATGTGCGCCATATGGTAGATGAACTGTAATGGCGACGTTTGTCGCTATATGCTTGCATATTAGGTCAAACTTAACAAAAAAGTTCTTTACCATTTTCCAAATAACTACATAGATGTTTAGTTATTAATTAAAAAGGATTGGTGCATTACCGCATACCACTGTACATCCAATTTCTTTAATTAATAAGTAAACGTACGTGGAAAATGGAAAATTTGGAAAATGGTGGAGGACTTTTTTGTTCAATTTGACCTAATATACAAGCATACAAGTATACAGCTGCAGCTGTCGCCATTATAGTTCATCTACTGTATAACACGTGATCATTCACGAATCTTCTTTGATTAATAACTTAGAATTTTAATGGTTGTTTGTAAAATGGTAGAGAAATTTTTTGTTTAGTTTGATTTAATTTGCCTGTACACCGCGGCTCCTCTGTGAGTTACCAGACATTCAGTATAGCGATGACAAATGTAACATATATCGTGCGATTCATCTAAAAAAATTTAGATTTAACTCTGAATTCGAATCTGAATATTTCGCGTGAAACAAGCTTCAAGCAACGACTATTGATACAAATCTTAGTTATTGACACTCTATAGGAAAAATATGCTTTTCCCACCGACCAGCATTGCAGTTAAGCTTCTTGCAGGAACTCTGTGATGCCAAAAGAAATCTTCATAATAAAAACTATGAACTGATGTTGCTGGTCGTAACAAAGACCAGGTTTATTCAGACTGCCAATGACTAAGGGCCGGTTTTTCAATGATAATTTAAATTTAAATTTCAACTTAAACTCTGTTTAAGCAAAATAAACGCATTGTTAGAATAGTTTTTAAACTTGAATTCAAGTTTAAACTGCTATTGAAAAACCGGCCCTAAAATAAATGCCAATAATGGTGTGGTTTACTCTGTACGTATCCGGAAATGATATCGGTACATTCTTTTTTGTATCCTATAATGTATGATCGATTCAAATGTGGATTCCTTTATATCATTTATTCATCGCATTTGCCGCATATCGAGGAAAGGAAAATCCATTTACGTTCTCTATTAATGAACACAGAGCTTATTCTGCGGAGAATGTGTACAGCCGCGCGCTACGGGCGACCCTAACTTTTCTCGGGTGAAATTGGCATTGTTAGTCGTCGAATCGATAATGCAGCTTGTACTTTGTATAATTTCTTCCTTCCTCTTCCGGCCGACGGAGCGGGCCCGCAAGGTAAGCTGGCAGTTCGGTAAAGATGCTAATTAACCAAGTTTCAGTCTTAACAAAGTTTTTCGATTAGCCAGTAAATTGTTATACGATGCGGGCCCCTTGCCGTGGCAAGGCGGGCAGGCTCGTTATTATCTTCCCAAACAAACCTAAAATCGTACCGGTGAAACGCAGCAAAATAATAGGAAGCCCGGAAGTTTCGTCGTTAAAATTTGTCGAGAAAGTGCTGAGAATCAATTGGCAGGCCACGACTACGTCTTCAGAAAGTTAGTCCGCGCAAGTCTTGACACCTGCGACCTCCCTGAACGCCCCTGAGAACTTATCGTGGCTTTCCGCAACGAACGCAATTACGACGATCCGCGGGGTAAAAACAAAACCCCGGGGTTTTGTCGGATTACAACGGCGCGTCGAATCGAGCAGGCCACTTCGAAAATGCCTCGTTAAAACGTCGTTTCAACGCTGATGCGGAAACACGCGGAGTATGTGTTAACCTTTTCATTGTCAATACTTAAGTTGCGTAAGTGGGCGCATCCTTGAGTCCCAATTTTTATATATATATATTTTTTTTATTAAAATCCCAAAACCCCATTAAACCGATGACTCAAATAGATTCATTATACATGTTGCGAAAAAACTGTCTCCGCCAGGACTCGAACCTGGAACCTCTTCACTTTCTAAAAAACTAAAAAATATATATATAAAAATTGGGACTCAAGGATTGGTCTAAGTATAGAAGGTTGATTCTCCGCGTACGATAATCAAAGAAAAATTTCGATACATGCGTTTAACATACTGGACAATTTTATCCTCCCACAATCATATTAATATTAAAAAGTAATATTAGTATTTAATAGCACTAAGACATCCGTGCTTGCTCCTTATATGTCTTTTCAAATCTTACTGTTAGTTAATCTATTCGAGGAGCTTTCTATTATTTCGGTTAATAATAATGTCACATGTCATCGATATTGCGGGCTCATCTCGTTTATGACACACATACGTGTCATCGACAGTCAAAGGGTTAATGATATTGCGCGGCGCAAATATAATACTGAAGCATCCTGTGCGAATCCTCCTATATATAAAATAGAATACGGAACATGAAATTGGAAAAATGAACGATGTGCGAGATGTATCATTTTTCGAGAAATTCTTGGAGACTCTCTGGCTTGTTTCTCGAGAGTACCTCTTCGCCTTGTCAGCTCATAGGATAAAGCCGCGTTCGGCAAAGTCGAGATAAGGGGCGTAGAGATACAATTTGCGGGATCGCGATTTGACAAATTGTTTTTGTTACGTAAACTCGGCGAGATATTACAGGTATAACGCGCGCCGGGTTCTTGACTTTCGTCCCACTTATCGCCGCGATCTGACACGTTTCTTTTACGAGGGGTAACCCACCCCCCGTGCTTACTCGAGTAAGCACCCGCGCGGTTACGGGGCGGAACGAAAGAAATAAACGAAGGCGCGGTGTGTGCGTGACGTTGTTATATGTATACGCAAGTGCGTGGCAAACAAGCGCGTGACGGCTTCGGCGCGCGAGAAGGCGGCTAGGAATCCCGAAAATCCTGGATCCACGAAGGACGACGACGTGCCTGGCAAGAGCAAATCGCCGATTTCGGTGACGAGATCCGTGCCCGGTCCCGCCGACAGGCCTATTCTCTCGACAAATCGTACTTCCTCCCCCTTTTTCCCTTTTATCCTGTATCCCTACTCGCCTTCTTCAGAGCGGTCCAATTTACTCGAGAAAATGTCATCGGCTGGCTGTTCCATCGATCATCCCGCCGTCTCGAACACGCAGAGATATTGGACATCCTCGCGGCCGTTTTCACCGCCCTTTTCACCGCCAATTAAAAATTTTCCTCTAATTGTTGAGAAACTATATGTGTTCACATTTGTATTCTCTTTTTTATCCTTATAAAAATTATACAACATTATATCTTATCGTTTCAAGGATTACGTACGATATTTGCTTGATTGAAATATACATTATACTTATCAGATCAAAAGATAAATTAATTATTGGTATCCTCTTAGTCACTAATATTTAAAAAAAAACTGCTTTTCCGTGCGATCAATGATATCTATTCACAGTTTTAACTGTGAAGATTTCTCTTACAATCATTGGAGTGCAGGAAACAATCTTAACTACGATACTGACCGGAAAACCAATCTAGACAGTATAATCTACTAAAAGATGTCTGGGAGGTTTTTCTAAAGTGTTAAAGACTAAGGGAGATACTAATAATTGAACGTTTAACCTTAATTAATCAAGAGACACGATACTATCTTGCGCCTTGCAAGTAAACGAGTCGAACGAGTGGTAGACTAGCCGCATATCCAACGTGCCTTTAGTTCAGCGGAGGCAAAATCCTATTGTAATTAGCGTCGTAATTAGCCGTAGTTATGCAAAAATGACCCAAACGACACGGTTTCGAAAAAAATGAAGATAAAAATCTGATACATGATTTAAACAGTATAGATAATACTGAGAGATAAAAACATATAGATAATATTAAAGTTCCTCGTAATCATTCAAGAGGAAGAAGAGTCAATTTTCTTCTTTTTAATTCTAGAACTAGAACTTTCTAAAACCTTAAATATCTAAAAGTTATGTATACTCTAAATTAAAGTTAGGAACGTTATTTTAAAAAAGTAACTCGTTACGTAATTGATTTTTAAATTAAATTGTTTCTAATTTTATTATTTTATTGTTTTTAAGCTTAAATTATTATTTTTAGTGTAGCTAGTTTACCTAAAAGAACAAACTAATAATCCTGACTCGGAGAACTAATATTTCTTTATGAGCTCTTCATGCTATTTTCTTATCTTTTATTATTCTTCACACAAAAATTATTGTAATCAATACAGAGCCAGCTTTTGAAATTGGGTTCTTAAAAACTTTTAATGAATATAATAATGAGTATGTTTAATGTAATACACACATTTGTTTCATGATTTCTTCCAAAAATTAACTACACTAATCATATCTCTCTCTATCACTAAATTTATTAAAAATTATTATCAACTAAATTGCAAAATCCGACTTTGCACTAACAATCATCTTTACATGAAGAATAAGATAAAACCTGTCTTCTAGCGAAAATTTCTATCCAATCAAGAATACCTAATATACGCTATCAACGCGCGACTAGTGTATCATTTAATGAATAGAGATAACTAAAATAATGATAAAAGTAATGGTTGAATTTTCGTTACCGTTACAAACAGAAAAAAATAATGGTAACGGTAACAGTGTTATAAGTAATACGTTACTTCCCAACTCTGCTCTAAATATAGATAAAAATTTCTCAGTGCACTTTCATTTGTTTACAATTTTCGAAAAAATAATCGATATTAAATCCTTTTGTTAATTGATGTAGAAAACATCGAGGAATATGAGTCTATTAACGTTTTCGAGCGTGATGTAATGAAGTTGGAAAAAATTATCAAACGAAACACATGCTTTTAAGAACGATAACGTTTGAAAAATTGGTCCAGCTAAATTTTATCCATATTTAGGGTCCTGGAATTAAAGTTATTCAAGCTAAACTCTTAAAACGACTGATAAAAAAGTCTACTAGTAAAAATGGTACAACTAGTAAAAAATAAAAACTGTTTTTTAATTAATTTTAAGTGCCCACAAGGATCTTTTTGGTTTTACATAGAAAGACATATCCGGTAAAATAAGAACTAAAAAATCATAATTTTGCGAGTTGAATCATTATTGCATAACTATAGCCAATTATGTGTTTACACTAGAGCGCCAAAGTATCAAGCCTGCAGAAAGAGAGTTAATATTAATAGAAGCTATTTTCAACACATGAACGATCGATGAAGAGTCTCAACGGAAGAGACTCCGCGCGGCACAGTTCGAGGAGCATATCCGATTGACTAACGGGGAAAAATGTCGGCGCTTAGCGGGCGCGTCGCGCGACTCACTTGCTCCGAGAGTTTTCTAAAAGACGAGGCGAGTGTCGACGTGGAGCAATCGAGGGCAGCCCGACGGGACGAGAGCGCGGACCGTGCAAATTAATTAACGCGCCCGTCGCGGCCTCGCTCGCCCTGCCACCCTCGATGGAGCGTAAAAAGGTCATCAGGCATGAGTTATATGTCAATCTTTACGGATCCGCGGCAAGGCGTAATATACGCGGTGGCGGCCGATAAAACGAATGGGGTCCTCGACGGCGGTGCGAGCCGCGATACGTTATCTGCCGCGAGAGGGGCCCCTTTCACCCCTGACGGTATCCCATCCGCCCGCACCTCGCCGTGGACCCAGGTCAGGGGGATATATCCAGGAGGTCAGATAAATTTGCCCCGGATTACGCGCCCGTCACTTTCATATTCATTGAAATACTTCACCCGAACGAGCGACCGTATTTCTCCTATCGGGAGAGCTGCGTTCTCTCCCTCTCTCTCTCTTCCCCTCTCGCCCGCTCTTTCTTTTTCTTTCTTCCTCTCGTTTTCTTTCCCATCGTTTATTTCGTCCGCCGACGGAGCGGCCGTTCGGCTGATAAGCGGGGGAAAAACGCGTGCGTTGATACGTAAGCCGTAGACGATCGTTTCCGGCCGTGATTTCCGAAATCGCGCGCGGCGTGATCGCCGGCGACCATCTACTGATTAACCAGCGGCTCCGTCCGTCCATCCGTTCATCCATCCTCGCGAAGATAATCGATCACACGGCCTTGGCCACGTTATCCACCTTGAGTAATTGATGATGAAACGAATAACTAGCCTAACCTGGTTGGGAAGACAGGTGCGTCCGGCGATTCTTACGAGCCGAGCGGAAGTCCGCGCTAATAGACGTCGCAATGCCGAGGGTATATCTCATCGCACAATACTTGATAAAAATCCCTATTTCGCCGGCAAGTATCCGCGGGCTACGCCATTCTCGGTTTCTGTGACAATATTTGTAGAGGACACCCAGGTTTTTTCATTGACTCCGCCAGATCCTACATTCGATCTCGAGTTTCTCTTTTGTCAAGTTTTACGGAATAAACAAAGTTTCACCCACGTTGTGCCACGACAGTGTGTCGCGCGGCGCATAAAGTCTGCGATAAAAGAATCATTTCGTCGCGATCGAGACACCAATTACCAGCCACTTCTTGGCCACGTCCTCTTCGGCGACGGCACATTCTCTCCGCGCGGCAGCGTGACGAATGCGTGTGCAAACTTCCGCGGCAAACGGTGCGTGGTCAGATTTGTTACGTGTCGCCGCGATGAATCGGCATTGTATCGCGCGGTCACGTGGCCGTAAAACGGCCGAATTGTGTTTTTCGTCGTGCGACACACGAGGACACACGAGAGAAAAAGCAAGGGGATGAGCGACCTTACCCAAAAGAGATCGGCACGCCGGAGATCGGCACGAAGGGGAAAGGGCGTTCGACCAAAAAAAAAAAAACCCGTCGGGATCCGCGGGTTCGGCGCGGCGGAGGAGAGGTCCTCGACGACGAGGACGCCCTACGAGGACACGCCTGCACAGAAACGTCAGTCAGGCTTAGTACGAGCAGGATCTAGATGTTATCTAAGAGATGCGGCACGATGCGCATGGCGCGCCAGCTAGGACGCGCGGCGCGAAACGCACACACATCCGGATGTATACACACACACGTACACACACATGAATACACACGTATGTACCTTTAACTAATTATCCCGCTACGAGACTTCGCCGGCGCTGCCGCGCGCGCGGACGGAGAGAACGCGTCGGGCTGCACCCGACTTTCGACCGCTCCTGAGTCGGAGAGCCCGGCGAGAGAGAGCGAGGTCGGGCTTCCGCGCCGGTGCCCACGATGAAAGTAAATCTTCCGGGATAACGGTGACCCACGACCTGGACGATGGGCGAAAAGCGCGCCCCGGCAAAGTAATTGGATTTCACGGCGGAAAGTAGCTGAATTCTTACCGTCGATATTTCATTACTAAAATGGAATTATACCGAACACTTTATATCTACTGCGCGCGCGCACAGGAGTCGATCCTTTCACTGGGAACCGAGTGGGACGTCGTGCGTCTTTGCATCGCGTGGATTGTAGTGGACAATATCCGCGATGTTTACCTTGGCGAAAATAAAAGAGTTCCTGCCGAACGAGGTGCTTTTCGTACGTCGAATAACACTCACATCTCTTTTATGTGTGATTCTGGAAGAGTGCAATAAGAATGTTATCAAACATACAGAGAGAATCTTCTTCGTTAGAGTACATTGGTGAAAATGAAAAAATTTTTGACCCAAAAGACACTCTCCGTATGTTTACGCACAAATAAATGCATACTGCGTTCAAGTACTTTCATAAGTTATATTTCATACGTTTGTATTTCCGCATCTATCACGAGTTCATCAAGCATTAAAAATACATTCTGCATCCTGGTGAGTCATCCTAACATTTTATATTTAAGAATATTGAACAAAACTAAAAAATCGATTTGGTTCTCCATGTAGAGACAAACCAATATTTTCTATCACAAATCTATCACAAGAATTCATCATAAAGATAAAATTCATTTAAAAAACATTCTGAAACTCTAAAAAAAAAGTTTAATTTATATAAAACAATTTCTGATGAAATGTGAAATATGATTCAGAAATTTCGATTAAAATTACTCTGTTTAATCATAAATTTTGGATTGAATTCTAATAACTTCCAGCGGAATTTCTGAGTCGTTATTGTTTCAACAATTGGTTCATCCAACCAAAATTTTTTCTCCATGTAGTAAATTTTATATTTCAATCAAGAATATTGAGATAAAACAAAAATTTAGTTTACTTATTACATAGAGTCGAATCAACTTTTTCTTCGATAAAGTCTTATGATATTCTTGTAAAGAGACTACATTCTTCTTTGGAATACATTGTAATGAGCTTCTTTAAATTTGTGATGAGCATACTTTAAGACTATTATTAAGAAAATATTCATTTTACCAAAGATAAAAGAAAAAGCCCCGTTATTTAAAAGAAGAAAAATCAACCGAGTAGTCGCTTTTTTAGCAGTAGAGTGATATTTTTTATGTAATAACACTCTCACCACACACTTCCATAACTCCGAAAAAGTGTAATGAGAATCATGGGACAGATGAATCATGTAGACAGAAATTTTGTTGGGGGGAAGGGGACATATGCTACAACAATGATTTATTCATTTACTCAATCAAAATAAACCCAGTACAACCATTGTCTCTCCTTTAGGTTTAGATATAATGAAAAAAATTTAGACACATTTAATCACTTTATTAATTCTCTTAAAAAATGAGATGAAAAAAACTAAAACTTATAAGACTCATCTTGAACTCTCGGAAAATCTTTCTATAACTTTCATCTCCAACTCTTTCTTCCAATTTCTTATGAACACTCATTAACTAGGAGTAGATAGTAATAGCTAGCTTCAACGTCGTGGGAAAAATTCTTTTCTTTTAAAAATTTAAAGGAGAGTGCCCCTCTTTGGCTACGCCCATAATAAGAACGATATTAGACATATGAAGAATGCTTTTTTTGCAATATTCTATTTTCATCAAGTAATTAATACAATCAGATATCAAGATAGGAAATTCGTCGGGTTTATGATTAGCAGTATCGAATTTGTGTCTATCTTCATTATTCAAAAGTGCGGTTGTGCACCTGTTTCGTCTGACTCGGAGATTTGTTTGATCGTCAGGCAATATCGGTTCTTGACTGTGTAAAAGATTCCCTGTCGATAGGGATTAATAAGTTGTTTGATATCGTCGAATGACGTTATGTGGAACTGTATATTATGTGTGGGCGATTTAATTGAAACGCCGATGTTTGATGTGAACAGCGTGGTATGTATAATGCTGGACGATGGATTTAGCATCGCTGCTATTTAGTTTGCGCGTATTAGCTATCCAATACGTCACAGAGATCCCTAGAGAGTGGTTACTGACCTTGTTTCCATTAATGAATATGGCTAGACGGTTAGTCAACTATGTGAAAACAGATTACAAACGTCCTCGCGTAATACTCTACGAGCGTTATTACGATCACCTTAAATCACGATTAATTATAGAAATCTTGTTAGCCAGCTGGGCTTATCGTTGAAATTGTGTTTTCTAACTAAAGAAACGTTGAAATATCCGATGTTACAAATGATTTTACGGATTTTATCCGAAGAGTCATCGAATCAAAAACGGCTTAACTTGCAAAGTTTTTCATCCGCGTGTTTATACAAACGAGAAGAGACGGTAAACTTTTTTGCCACTCGCGACTGTAAATGACGATCAAAGTCATATACGCTAAAACGATCATGAATCGTCGATATTGATATTCGCCGTTAGGATTGACACGGGAGTTACGCTTTCCGTGTGTACTGGCTGTCTGCATACAGCCATGTTGGCAGTATTCCTCTCCGTTTCGTCGCTCATTTCGTCCTCCCTTTGGCAATTCACCGCTGTCTCGCTATGGATGTGACCGGTACCGAGCATCGACGAAGAGATCGGCAGAGAAAGACCGACAGAGAGCAAGAGCGGACGAGAGGGAGGATGAGAGAGGAAGGAGAGCTCCCGGGTATCTATCGGATAATTAGCCGGTGATTACGTGGCAGTCATTTGGGCGAATATCAGTGCCCTCGGCCCTCGACCTCACCCCTGGTCCCATGCCCTCGGGGAAGAGGGTGGATGCCGAAGCTCACCAACCAACCTGCACTGTCCCTTTCCTCTCTCTCCTCCCTTCTTCGCTTCGCTCTCTCTCTCTCTCTCAGTCTTCGATCTCGCTCCTATACTGTTCGTTCTCTTTCTTCCTTATAACCCTAATTCTCTCTCTTTTTCTTTATTCTCTCTCTCTCTCTCTTTTCCTCTCTCAGAGCTCTACGGTTCCGTCCCACTTCCATCACCCTCTCTCTCAACAGCGTCGGTGGACTACCCTCGCCCGCACTTCCTGCATCTCATTACTGACGCCCGATGCACCACTGGCTCGCATTATAGTCTGTGGATAGCGTGGTTTTGGGTGTGCGTCCATGTACGCGCCCGCACAGGTGCAGAGAAGGAGAGAGAGAGAGAGAGAGAGAGAGAGAGAGAGAGAGAGAGAGAGAGAGAGAGA
>NW_022639632.1:74884-94369 GCF_010583005.1 Odontomachus brunneus | reverse complement strand
GAGAGAGAGAGAGAGAGAGAGAGAGAGAGAGAGAGAGAGAGAGAGAGAGGGAGAAGAGGAGTGAGAAGAGGAGTGAGAAGAGGCGACTGTAGGTACGCACGCCGAGCAGTTTGAGAGTAGTGCCTCCGGCGGTGACCGACGAGAGAGAAGGCCGGCCGTGCCGCGCACCCGACGCCGTCAAACAATCTCATTATCATTCGATTCACGGTAATAGAGAGAGCCGATGTTCCCGGCCACTAAAGGCCGACGCTTACATCGCCAACGTCCTCTCTCGTCGCTTCCGGTGCGCCGTGTAACGCGTCTCACCCAGGTTTGCTTCTCGCGACAGGGAGTACACTCGAGGCAACGCGTGAGATTATCACCATGTATGACCGAAATGTGATTTTGGTAGCGAATCACAGTATGTGCTCAATCGCATTATACCTGTATACGCTAGACTTTCCTCGCACATTCTGGCAATCTCTCGATTAATTTCCTTAGACGAACTTTTAATATGTTTTAATATGTTCTTAATCACATTTGTTCAACGTTTCCTTGTTGCTTTTAGAAAAATAGTAAACTTTCGACACTCTTTACAGCGCCATAAAGATGCAATTAATGGTATTGTGTAATAGTGACGTTGCTGAAGCAGGATTTGTTTTTCGTAAGCTGTGCTTCAGCTTACGCTCAAAAGTGGAACGTAGGACTCGACAGAATCGGCAATGAGAGCATTATATCCTACGTAAATATTGTCATAAAGATGAGAGAGAGAGAAATGGGAAAACGTTTCCGGGAATATCTACCGTGACTAAAACGGGGATTTTTGTTAAACAGTTTTTAGCAGCATTGTTCGCGGTACAATGCAATACCAGGGACTTTTGAGCGTTCTATACGACATGCGCCAAGAACCGCCAACTCGCCAGCAGCATACTGTACGCAACGTCGTTAAGTTACTCTCATTACTCGCATCATCTCGATTGGCGATTTGAAACACCAGACGGTTAAGTCCGTTTGTGCTCACTGCTCGACGAGCACAAAGAAAGCGCGGACGCGCAGTTGGGGAGGTAACGCGCGGCGCAATTAAATAATTTAAGAACCGCAGCGAGAGAGAGAGAGAGAGAGAGAGAGAGGGAGGGAAGGGAGAGAGAGAGAGAGAGGAGCGCGCGGCCGGGCGTACGCGACGCGGACTTCAAGAGTGCCACCGCATGTGGGCACGATGTAATCAGGGAAGTTAATTGAAGGTCCCCTGTCTCTTTCTTTCCCGGCCATTCTTCTCCGTCCGGCGAGACCGGGGCTCGTGCGCGACGGCCTCGGTGATACACTCACCCTCGAGTGTTCCCATTGGGGGCACGCGCGTCTCTACGCGCACTTACGCTACGCGGCCTCAAAGTCGAGCCGATTGAGTCATTCACCGGGAATAAAAACACAACAAACTTAGGTCCGAGGGCTCGAGGGGCGGTGAGACGATGAAACGTGCGCGAAAGAGAACGGCAAGAGAGAGAGAGAGAGAGAGAGGCGTCCAAGAACGGCGGAGTAATCGCGCGGTTCCGCGTGACGTCACGAGCAGAAGGCATTCAGATTGAAGAGCACTCGATGACTCTCGAGATTTGTATTGCCATTAATAACGAGGCGGGGGTGCGCCGCCCTGTGCTGCATCGCGCTCACTCGCTCGCCCCCGCACTGCGTAGAGGTAACGCGTAAAATACACGTACACGTTGAGTGTCACGACACCGTTGCGACATGATATATAAGTCTCGAGAATACCGTGTTTTCGGTTCATCACCGTCGAGAAAACGACGTCGACGACTTCCGTGAAGCGCCTAAACCCGTCGTTGACGAGTGCATCGTTCCGTGCAGGTCGGCGACGACGACGACACCGTACATTTTCTAGCCGTCTTTTCATTGTCGACTCGCAGCTCTTCGCTATCCAGCCGACACTCACCCGCAAATATAATTACTGCCGTTTAAGCCGCTTCTATTGTGTGCGGCACGCTTGACTTACTCGACGTCGCGCACAACCGCCGTAGGACGCACGTCGTAGGGAACACGACGACTAGGGCTGGCGACGGGGGCGGAACGAAGTTTCGGCGGGAGGGTGAGGGGCTTTTCTCGTTTCTGGGCACTCGTAGCCACGTGCATTGTGTTCCGCCGGAGTTGAAATCGATGCCGTCACGGGCGTACAGTCGATTCTCACGTCGGTCTCCATGAACGGGCGCCGATCAACCGAGAGACGCTTTCGTTTCGCGAGAAAAGAGGATTATGACGAACGCGCCGCACTTCTCCCCAATCTTGAAGAAACGCGTGGGATATTCCGCAGTTATTATGAATTGTAAATTTATATCTTGTGGTGGAAGGCGGAGATTTATTAATTGAAGTCGTCTTAATGCAAATTCGCACGCAGAAAAGTGTCATTTTACTGCTAAAAAGAGCGATTACTCAGTTTACTTTCCTTTCTTTGAATATCTATTACCTTCAACAAAGAATAATTTCTTGATAACAGTTCTTAATAACATTAAGATATTATCACATAATTATACACAAAAGTTTTGTGTTAAATTCAACACATTTTGCATGTCTCAATTTATTCACTCTAATTTCTGTGTTAATTTAAGTCTAATGTGTAAATAAACAGAACAATTAATATGTCGAAAATTAATACAAAAATGTAAAATTTGGACACTGCTGTGTTTTCTTGACACTTAAAAACGTTGAATACGACTTCAATGAAGAATAGTTAAAATAACACAACGATGATATGTTAAATTAACACACAGTTGTGTTAAAAATTTAATATAGACGTTTCTATACGGATTGATTTCAACACAAAAATACAAAACGTCTTTTCATTTTAAATTAAAATATTTTTTTACCGAGTAGAAAAGCTCACTACTATGTACTTAAGAGAAACACTTGTTTACTTTACAAGAATATGAAAGAATTCCATCTAAGAAAAAGTTGGTTCGACTTTGTGTAAATAAACTTTTTTTTTGTTTTAATTTAATATTCTTGATTGAAATGCTAAATTTACTAGGATTCAGAATGTATTTTCAGTAAATTTGATGCTTATGATAAATCTACGATAGATTTGCGAATAAACCCACACTCGCATAAATGTCTAAAATATCATATCATTGGATTATCCTAAAGATATCGCAATATCTCTAGAACATTCCCATGATGTATTTTGAACATTTCTGCTGTGTGGGAATAAAGCTATGCAATACTTTGAAACAAGTAACATTTATTTGAATGCAGTGTGCATTCTCTCTCACTTCCGTGTGCCATCTTCGTTTAATTTCGACATACCCGATTTATTTAATATATAATCGAGCCAAAATATTTTTTTTCTGGTAAAAGGAATTTTCTTCTAATCTCTTTTTAATAGGAAGATTAGAAGAATACAGGGTTTTTATGGAATAATTTTATGATAAATGTAATGAATAATAACGAAGAGCGAAGGTGGTCGGCGGCGTTCGTCGCATCACGCAGCTCTCGAGTGATCCTTTCGCTAAAGCGAAGGCATGGATTTCTTCTTAGGCGCCAAATTGTTTCTGCGGAAATCCGCAGCCGTTATTTCGCACGTTCCCTGGTTACACCGTTCGCGCATATCTCCCTGCACCCCATTTTTGACGCATGCGTGAACATCGTGTGTCATTTCGCAGGCTGAGCGCGGAACAATACGACGGCAAAAGGGCGGAAGAAGCATGACGTCATACCGACAGCAAAATTATGCCATTATCGCTATCGTTGAAAGCTTTGACAGCGTAGAAATAACATTAATTTCTCATCGGCTATTTTGTGGCGAGCGTATCCAATTCACACATCTCTCGCTCCGTCCATTGTTGTAAACAGAAATTGTAAATGCAAAATTGTTATACAGAATAATTTACAGTATAAAATATATATATCAGCTCCATTGTGTTGAGCCACAAAGACAATTCCCCAAGTCCAAATGAATGAAGCTCCCACAGATTTTTTTTCTTTTCTTGCAATTCCATCAAAAAGTTTTTAAAGAATTTAGCAATTAAGAATTCGCCTTGCATAAAAGTTCGACGTGAGTTTACTAACCGCCTGAGATTAGGCGAGAAAAAAATCTTTCGCGAAAAGAGGGAGAGAGAAAGAGAGAGCTCAGTCGAGCTTTCGCAGTCAGTCATCGCGCAGGGGTTGTCTCGAAGGGGGTGAAGCCAGGCAACAGGAATGCAGGCATCTGTTTCTGTATCCAGACTTCTCATCCGCCTTTTTGCTATCACTGTCTTCTTTCCTTCGACATCGTTCTCTTTCCCGCCTCTTCCTTTCCCTCCTCCTTACTGCTCTTTTGTTCGAAAGCTGCGAAGTTACGGTCTTTGTTTCCTCATTGAGGAATAAAGCCGTAACGTGCGCCATTATATTATTAAAAGAATGTTTTCAGAAAAGCAGATAAAAGATCGTCACGTGTATACACCAGTTTTCGCGATATATCATTATTTTCTCGTGTGGCATCAAGTGGTGCATTTTATTTCTCGGAGAATGATTGAACGACTATGACAATGAATGCCACGGGAGAGCTTGATTTTCGAGCGAATAATTTCGCGAGCCCTTTTGATTTCCAACGCGCGCGCCATATGACACTTGACATATCCGTTTTCCTCAATCGCACACATGCTTCACTTATTATTAGCACCGATTATCTGTGTGCGTGTGTCGCGACATTTAATTAATTAATTTTAATAAATAGGGAAAGGTCGCGTATGAAAACGATTGCAGCGTCGCATTATTATGGCCACAATAGCGAAGTCGGCGATAACGCCGAATTCGATAGCACTGAAAGAGCCATTTGCGGATATCGGAATAGTAAACAGAATTGCATGAAAATAACGACATAATTACTCGTATATTCCTAATGGGATTTTCATTTCAATTTCGTCTAGAATCAATGAGGAATGTTTGATTTAATCTACCGAGTACAATTACGCCGCGCAATTTAACGGCGTTTTACAATATGATATAAAGCAGCTGATTCGAAAGCACTCGGGCGTCGAGTACTCGAGAGATTGATGAAATACGGGTTAAATAATTAATAGAATTGTCCAATCCACCGGCGTCATTTTATATCACGTCGCAGAGGGATTGATTAAACGCGGCTATCAACAAAGTTACGCGATTTGTTACATTGTCGCATCGCCGTCGTGACGCAGGTGAGAGTTTAATACACCGTGGCGACTTAAAAAATGCGCATATTTAATTCCACGTTGCGCGCCTCGTTGTGCATTCACCACTCTTTTTTTCCGTCGATGCGTTCGCTACGCGCAACAACAAAGACACGCAAGGTATGGACGTTTGAGAATGGCGTTTAGAGAACTTGGACGAGCACAAAACGACGGTGCTTCTGTCGTCGCGGTTGCTCCCCTCGCGGAACTTCCACGAGTTCGAACTTCTCGAACAGGATTCCATAATGGTTTTTACATTTACCCGCTGGCGCTCTTCTTGTTTGCATCACCGCCGATCGGGATCGCGTAACCACGCTGTGGTGTGTCGTGCGACTCTGCCGTAAAATTGATCGCGTCGGCTCCCTTCGGCGCTTGCGAGTAGTTCGGTCCTGACCGGTACAACGACGGGGTGACCGGTCAGGTGAACGAAACGCCTGTACACAGTTACACAGGGACCCCAGGAAACGAGCTTACTGGTGCATTCTGGGTCCGCTCTTTGGCGAAGGCAGGCGAAGGTTCCTCTCGCGCGCGCGTGCAGCGGCTCCCGCGCGTTCGTTCGTCTGACGCTTAATACCGGTTTCACGGCTTGATAAGCCGAAGCGTGTAATTTTGCAGCGGCTTCGGAGTCGGATAAGCACCAGGTTTTCTAGTTAAGTGGACCACAAAATTCGGGGAAGCCTATATAAGGCTTTTCGAGGTAGACGGCGATCAGTTGAGTCACGGAGCTCCGCGGCATAGCATCGACGGGTCCACCCGTTGAGAGAGCGGACTCTCGCGCGCTACCTTGTCGTTCCTCTGCGATTTATACCCTCGGATTCGCGGTTCGAGCGCGCGACGATCTGACCAGCTGACCGCTACGTGTTCCGAGTTCCAGGTGTATTTGTAATCATTTGCGATAACTCGGCAATCAGACGAGATACGAGTCGTCAGACGGAGGATGTCGATAGGTCGAAATAAAAGGCCAAGGAGGAAGAGAGAAGACGGTTTAGGAAGTGCAGAGGAACACGGGGTAGAAGCGTCCCAGCGATTCGAGGCTCGTAGACAGGAATGTAGACAGGAAGGATGTTCGTCGAGTGCCATCAACTTAGCTCTCGTGCTATGGCAGAGCGAGCACGGCTCCCGGAGCTCCTTGGACGAAGAGAGCCAAGCCGGCATAATAAGCTTTGTGTGCACCGGGACTACCGGGAGAGATCCCTCTCACGGAGGGCTGAAGAGCTAGCATCAGCAGCGTCGGCAGCGGCAGCGACAACGCCGAGGAGCGGTAACAGAAGAAGCCTTTGCCTCCTTTTCCATGCTTCCGAGAGCTCGCACTCGTGTCTACATACGCGAGAGCAGCCCAAGGATGGATCACGAGGGTCCTCCTCCGGTGCGCGCATATCCTGGACACTCGACCGGATATTGTATGCGCGCGTCTTCCATCATCGCGAGTGATCGAAGAGTGCGGAAGGTTAATTACGTGCTTCTCGCCCATGGCTAAGCCGTCGTCGAGCCTTTCTTTGCGTCGTCTCCGTTTTTTCGCTTTGCCCTTTTCAAGCCGGCGCGACGCGATAGTGCTCGTCGCGTTGGCAGAGCCCGTGAACGAGCAGCGCGCGTCCTGCGAAAATACAATTTCGCGTGTAACATCCGTTAAGAGGGTGCCATCTCTTCGATCACGTGCCACCTTCCCGCGCGCCGTCGTCTCGCGTGTTTCTTTGCTAGAATTACAACGCGTATCCTACCGACACGCTCGCCTCTCTCTGGCGAATTTTTCAATATAACACTCTGACGATTCGGCTCATGCGTTGAGCTCGAATGTTGCTTGGGATTTTCCAGCTGGAAAATGGAGAGCAAGCGTCGTTCAATCAGCCGCTTGATTTTCTCGGCACATGTAATCATCTGCCCTCGACAGTTGAATAAAAAAAGAAATACAGCAGGAAGTGTGACACGGAGGGTTATCATCCTTGGTTGTCGACACATTATCGACAAGAATACGTTCCTTTTATAGCTTTCCGCGTTCATATATGGTATGCGCGTTACGACACGAAGATGTGGTGAAATGATGCGAAGGATTCCGATATCCGATATACCTCGGCTTAATCGAATTTTTTATTCGCGCGTATATTTTTTGCGCACTCATCCGCGTACGGATGATGAATTACGTAGCCGCGCTTACGTGGGAAGTGCGGTCGCCTCTCGCGCGCGTTCGCGTAATTCTGCATCGCATGATCGAGGCCGAGTATTATAGTCAGCGCGTGCGCCACCCATCTAGACTTGAATTAATCGACTTGAGCGGACTTTGGCCGTGAATATCTGTCTACAACATGTTGGGGCTGTAAGTGGGTTAAAGGCACTGCTGCTGGTTGTTTAGGGAGTAAAGTGTATAGTTTGCTTGCGCCGTGGAAACAACGGAGAGTGGATCGTCTAGTCCTAAGGGTTCGATGCGCCGGGTCAAGTGCAAAAAGAAGGCATAACCCGAGTAAATTGTTAACGATGAAACTGCAGTCTTGAATACTCGGTCTCTCGGGAGCGAACATGTGAGGAAACGAAAAACTATCTGAGAAGCGAGGCTCTATCGCTCGAAAATAGTGCTCGCGTTGCACAAGTGTTCAATTAACTCCGATATCGAGCCTTAAACCGCGAGTAAATGGTCGGCATACAGAAAAACAATAAACAGTGAGAAAATTGACTACTCACAATCGATCATTGTTGAATCATTGACTGCGTTGGTTAAATTGCTTAGATTTTATCGTGTCCATGTTTTTCTGCGTGCTGCCGGCCTTATATACTTTACACATGGTGGGCATTGTGAGCGCGACAGGGTAAACGTGGTTTACCCAACGAGACCGAGACACAAGCGAACGCGTGTCTACAAACGGAGGAGAACATGTCGTTCGTTAATCCGGCCAATGTGGCCGTCGAGTCGCGTGCATTGTACCTCATCATTGTCAAGATTTTCGACGAGTCCGATGCTTGAGCACGATATCGATATTTCCTGCTCTTTCCCCTCGTCCTCACCTCTGCCTCACCGGCGCAACCCCGCTTCGGGCTATCGTTTTGACTTAATTCGACAAAGCGCTGAACCGGTGGAAATCCCGACCGGCGGGACGTGGACTCAAGCACTCGTTGATTTTCCGTTTTCATATTCGATATGATCTGCCGCGGCATTGTATTCATTGAAAACGAGTCGACCGCACGCAAGATCAGGAGCCGGGCGCCACGAACGAGAGTGGATCATGGAGGCCTCGGTTCGTTCACGATGACGTTGTGCTGCTGCTGCTGTTGCTGGTAGTGGTAGTAGCAGTAGTAGTAGAAGTAGTAGTAGTAGTAGTGGCGGTGGTGGTGGTGGTGGGTAGGTCGTTGCGGTGGTTGGATGTATGGTTAGTTGGCAGGTAGGTAGGTTGGCTGGTTGGCTGACTGGCTGGCTGGCTCGCTGGATGGTTTCCCACTCCAACTAATGAAAGGAGATTCGTAGCAGGGTCTGGAGGTTGCCCGTTTGCCCGAGGTTTAAAGTCGATGTGTCCTCTTCATCGTGAATCACGACGGAGGCACGAAACAGAAAACGGGAAGCGCGGCGAAGAGGGGAAGTGCGAGGGGCCGTGGAATCATCCGTACCTCTCCGTACGGATTAGAATATCCGCAGGGCGGAGGGAATCGAGTTTCCCGAAGTGGTTTTATGAGTCTCGGCTCGTTTATGATTTTCTCGCCGGCGTGAAATCCGCTTCCCGCGCTCCCACCTGCGCAGCTTATTTTGTGCGAGTACGCGGAAGAATGTATCGCGTGATTCGCTGACGATCGATCGGATAATTTCATCAAGAAGATTCCATCACGATAAATACGTCAGCTGATTACGCTTGTAATCTGCGACGGTGGTAATCTCTTCGCGGTTTAGTAACGATGCTCGTTGTGTATTTTTACGAAAATGACGTCTAAAGCACGAGCAGAGTACGCGTTATGCAGATTGTCTCGACAAAATTTGCATCGGGATGAATATCGACTGCGAGTATTCACTAATGTATTGGACGAATAACACGGAATTAAAGTGGCACAGAAACCACGCGCCGTAAAACATCAAGCGTACATCGCAAAAATTACATGTAAAAATTACGTACACTAAGGAAAAAAAGTGATTGAATGAATGAGACTTTGTTTGAACGAACGAAACTCATTCAAGCAAACGTTTAGTCGATTGTATGAATTATATAATTGCTATAATGAGAGCTATCGATTGATTCAATGATTGCGGTTTGGTCAGCAATTATATGCAACTTTATCAAATTATCAACGCAACTTATTATTGCACTATCTTATTGTTGCGTAATTTGTTCAATAGATATAACATATTTTTTTAAAGGCGATTATCTATCGATTTTGTCCATTCATTTGTCTATCAACTACTTTTTTTTTAGTGTGCAATGGAATTATTTATTAATATATATAGTAATGTCCTCATAATGAAAATTATTAGAAGGATTTTACTACGTATTAGTATAAAATTTTACTATATATATACGGAGAGAAATTCATAGTAAAAATTACTACAGAGTTTTGTAACTGAGGAATAGATCGACATTCTGCCGTAATTGGCTATCCTTTCATTTTATATATTTATGTTTCAGGAACTGAACATGCTGTAAAAAGATTTACTACATTAGCGAAATTTACTGATGGTCTACTTCTGCGCGCTACTAGAGAAACATAATAAAATTACGAAGAATTTATATGAAAGAAAAATTACGAAGAATTTATATGAAAGAAAAATACTGTTGTATTTTCCCCGTGTGATATTAAAATTTAATTACTCAACGATATATTTCCGCGATGATACATATTACTAGGAGAGCGACAATCTTGATGCTTTCGTTTTGATTCTGGATACGTTTCATATATTCGACGAGGTCGATCGGCATTCTACCGATTACATATAACGTAGAAGAGCGCTTTTTAATCACCATAAATGCAAGCAAGCTCGCGTTACTCCGCGTCCAGGAACTTAATGACGAGCGCCTCGGACGAAGGAGAGACGTCTCTCTCGTGACATTTCCCTCTTTTTTTCCCTCCCTCGCGCCACTCCTGCCATACAGATATGAACGGCGTCTTGTCGTGTTCGCGGGTACGCGACCTGGTAAACAAAGGGACGAGTAACAACATGGTGCCGAGGAAAATGGAAGTCACAGACGAAGGCTGGAAGTTTTAAGGGAAGGCAGGCAGGCAGGCAGGCAGGCAGGCAGGCAGGCAGGCAGGCAGGCAGGCAGGCAGGCAGGCAGGCAGGCAAGCAGGCAGGCAGGCAGGCAGGCAGGCAGGAAAGGGGGTGAGAAGGGGAGCGAAAAGTTAGTATCGTTGATTTCGAGACGACGAGTCCGCAGCTGCCGCGGCGGATGAGATGGATGGCGCGGGAATGTAGATCGTTGAGAGAGGGATGCGGATGGACGGACGGACGGACGGACAGACGGACGGATGGACGGACGGACGGTCGAGCGCACCGTTGAAGGGTTGCACCGAGTGAAAAGGGATGCCGGCGGATCCCGATGGCGTTGCATCGGCGAGAGCTGCAACCCCATAGGCGACTATGCGCGCCAGACCGCTATCGGGGTGCAGCGAGAGTGGTGGCATGGGGCGGAGCGACGTCGATAGGAGGGTTGCTACCGGCCGTTCTCGGGGTGCCCTTGACGGAGGGTTGGATCGGCGCGAGATTTCATGCGCATAGAGTGCAACGCGGACCGCGCGCGGGCCGCATGCGGCATGCGACGTGCGCGCGATTTTTATGCTTTTGCGTACGGTATTTCCTCCCTCTCGTTCTTTCTCTCTCTTTCTCTCTCTCTCTCGCTCGCTCACGCGCGCTTCTCTCATTGTGGCGGCATGTCTTGTTCGCGAGATTAACATCGCGGAGTCTTGGCTTCCAAGATTCCGCGTGATTAGGAGAGATCGTTAATCGTCACGATATTGGATATTACTTCGCGGAACATATTCGGTTGCCACTGTTGCGATAGAGGGGGAGGGCTGTCCCCTAACAACACGAATGATTTGACGAGCCTCCGGACGAAACGTGTACTCCTTCGTAATCCTAATAAGTTTTCTCGATATACTTGTTACTGTGAGGATACCTACGTTCAGATTGCATTTATAGAATTATTGCCTCATAAAATCACCTGACTGTTGTGATATTCTACGATCGCGTACACACGGAGTATTGTCTCGTTAATCATTACGTAATGTTGCGAAAAGGTATTTCACAAGCGTGCGTTTTATTTACGTTCGTTACAGCATCACTGAATAATCATGCTTTCAAATGGACGAGTATATAGCGTGGGAGTGCCTTTCGAGTGTATTAATGAGGGAAGAGGGTGTGCGTAATTTGCTGACGAGGAGAACAGGTAAAGAGGGAGGACAAAGGGGAGACCTGTAATAGGCAACAGGCGTACTACACACCCGATATACACTGGGGTGTCTCGGCGCAATTTAATTTGACGTTTAAGTGCACGTATTACATTGCGACGCTCATTGCAAACGCGACAGTTAATGTCGCAATGTTTGACGCCTTTTGTTAGCGCGCATCGCGGATCGACGATTGATTTTCTCATCACGGAGGACACATTGTTACCGCCGATTATTGTCACGAATAATTGACCATTAATTTATATATATTTGTATACCATTGATTTTATTATATTCGTACACGCGTGCGGGCACAACATAAGTTGATCATATCCAAGTAAGGGAGGAAACACTAACGCGAATTGCACGCGGCTAACGATACGTTTGAATAACTATTGAATTTACGCAACTCACGCTCGCACACCCGTTTACGAGATCAATTATTATTTATCCGTTCGCTCACACGAGATAGAACGCTTTGCTGGCGGTATTACACGCCGCGCGTGCCGTCTTTGCGTACATTCGTATAAACACGTGCGGAGTTGTCGAGCCAGAAGATATTTAATTCGTCGCGCTCGCTACGTTATGCTCGCTGCAGGAGCCAAATGATGGCTTCAAGTATTCGACGTTTACGCGCATATCGAATCGTATGTTCGTAAGCGAACGCCTCTCTTGATCCGTCTCGCTCTCCCGCCTCTCTATTCTATATGTTGCAGGAGGGAGTTAAAAAAATACATCGGATTTAAAGAAAAGTAGCGGTCGCATACAGGGATAGGGTGCCATCGGTGCTCGTGCGGCCACGTGAAAAAATTCTGGCGTTGTGTTGTTACTCGCGAGCGCGTCGAGGGACGTCGTAGCCGGCGTTGACGCGGGCGTCGCGACGTCGCATTTCTCCGCGGCAGTTCCACAACGCGGAAGAGAAGCCACGCGCTTCGCTTCCGCTCGCTGCGAATCGCGCTCCCGCGCGGAGTCAGCTCTCGCGACGAGAGAGGAAGACAGAGAAAGAGTGAGAGCGTGCAGGCGAGAGAAAGAGAAAGAGAGAGAGAAAGGGGAGAGTGAGTGAGAAATACGCGCATCCCCCGAGTGTGTACGCATGTAAATGACAGTGGAGGGGTGTTCGAGTCGGCGAGTGATGATGAGCAGGAGAGAGGTAGAAGGACGAAAGAGACAGAGAAACAGAGAGAGAGAGAGAGAGAGAGAGAGAGAGAGAGAGAGAGAAGGAACAGGGAGAGGGAGAGAGAGAGAGCACAGGGCGAAGGAGGGTAGCAGCGGCGAGATAGACAGCGGGAGAGCGAGACGGAGACGTGTTGTAGGCAGTAGTCGCGTTACTTCCGGTCGAGCGGGCGCTGCGCCTGGCAGCTGCGGAGTTTGCAGGAGGCTGGGGGGTTGTTGTTGCACATCCACGCGCCCCTTTTGCGTGCCCATCCGTCCACCCCCCTCCCCCTTCGCCGTGCGCTCCCCCTCGCCCCTCTCCGGCAGTCCCCCGCTTCCACCCCCTCGCCCGTATCCGAGTCTCAGCCAACCCCCGTCCCGTCGCTTCTCTTCCTCCCTCCCGCACGCGCGCGGCCCTTTTTTATCGTGCCGTATCGTCACATCGGTTCGTTCTCTAATTCGATTAGTTTAAATGGCATTAAAACAATCCTGTTGCGAGTCCGCCTGACGCGCTCTCTCGAGCGCGAGTTGCCGTGCTTGCAGCTGTTCGCTTTCCTGACCGGAGTGTCTCGCTTGGACCCTCGCGAGACGAATCTCGGCTTCGCGCCCTCGACTTTTGCAATCTTGATTCCTTCGATTGGATACTTAGCGCGCGAAACTGTATATTACAGAGCGAGAAAGCAAGAGAAAGAGAAAGAGAGAAAGAGAGAGAGAGAGACTGGAGGTGTGCTCAGTACGCGTGTAAATATCTTACAATTGTTTGCAGGTCAATTGGCCTGCGGATCGTGCATTCTCGATCGAGTCGGTATCCGGGTCTGAGACTTTAATATTTCAACTTTGCCGTAGTCAGAGAGAAGAATGGCTATACGTTACACTTACTAAGAGGAACGAGAGCGAGCGTGGATCAGAATGTACGAGCTGAAAAAGTCGAAGCTGGTACGTACGGGAACGTCTGCTCGTACGGGCCGCCGATAAACAGCAAGGCGCAAAAAGCGTTCGCGACAGACAGAGCGCGACGCGGCGCGCCGGGCCGACATATATCCTATGGCGCGTCAAAGGCAATACGCAGCGCGGAGCGCCGAATCGCCGGGTCAGAGGCCATTAGGCCCGTGAGTTATGAGACAAGTTCTAATACTCCAATAATCCGGCTGTCGATCGCTTAGCTCGCCTATACTACACACGAAACGCGGGTGTGCGTGCGCGGGCACGCGCGGAGCGCGACCCAAACTTTATTCGAGCCGATCAGCCGCACGCCTCCCTTCCATTTCGCCGTCCCCCCCGAGTCTTTTCCCTTCCTACCGACCTTCGCTTTCGCTCCGGTCGTCCCTTTTGGACCCCCGGCTGTCCTCCTCTCTCTCTCTCTTTCTCTCTCTTTCTTCTCGGGGGTGGTTTCGCCGCCGCGAAAACCTTCCACCCTCCGGCCCGGCTCCGCCAAGTCAGTGTGAAATTCGGCAGCCCTTATTAAAGCTCGCACACACTACCCTCCCAACACCGTCGCTTTCGACGAGCACGAACAACATCCGGATCATCGCGGATTTCTCCTCGACGACGTTACCCCACAGATTCGACCGGGCGCACGTCAGATACACGTAGCCGTATCTGAAATGCAAATTACAAGTTTTTCTTCCCTTTTTTGCCGCGTGTTTTGCCGGATCGACACTCGAAATCGAATTTTTCCGCGCGTTATTCATGCGTTGTTGTCTCTCGCGCGATGTTTTAAACAGTATCCTCCCCCTTCCCCCGCTTCTGTTCATCGTTTCGTTTTGAATGTGGATTGCGAGAATGTGGGTCTCGTATTTTACATTCAAGCGAGCACATCTTCATCGGCGCGGAAATACATTTTTATTTCGCCTGTTTTATTTTGACTGTTCGTCTGGCGATCTACGACGACGACGTTGTCGTCGTCGAACGTCATACGCGATCGTCACACTCGCTGACTCATCTGCTGCCGTCGTACACATTCGCGGCATTCGTACAAATCGTCCAACAGCCGAGCGACGACGGAGTCGGGGTCGGACGCGAGCTGTAACTAAATTTAAAATTTTTACTTACTTCCAGGCTACTGCACACCCCTCGAACCCCGTCATTACCCGCTGCAATCAGCGAGGTCCCGCTCCACCCGACCCCCATGTTGCCGCCCCCCGTGTGTTTTCCCCTGCGATCTCCTGCCGCCGTCTTCCGCCGCGCCTCACGCGACCGCCCGTAACCGGATTAACTGCAGCTATTTGATAAACGGCCGATACAACGGAGAGCCGGGGAGACAACGGCGCGCATCCGAACACTTCGCACGAATTTTTCGGACGGGGCACGTGGGAGCGAGCGCGAGGGCGCACGGCCCCCGTTGATTTCGCGAATCAGCGCGTGCTGACGGCCGAGAGCGGGACTTGGGTAAACTCTCTGTTGTGGGAAACGCGCGTGTCTCGGAAGCTAAGATGCCTCGCGCCGGCAACTGAACATTCTCACGTGTCTCTGGGAGGTGGACTTCGAAATAGACAGACGAATTTCAGGGGGCTCATCTTTCATAATTCACGGCAGCGCGTCCGCATAAGCACGAAGAATGACCGAGCGACGTCTCAATAGCGCAAAGCGCCAAAATTACAGATAACAAAGAAGTAGGACCCGTGTGGAAATTTCTATCTGAAATAGTCTAGGTACGAGTCAGTTTTCTAGATACTATCTAGAATCTATCTTGTAAACCAGTATCCAGTTATGTTTAATCTTGTGAAATCTAAATATATAAAACTATATAATATAAATCCAGATACTGTACGGAAAAAAAGGTTTGGTTGAATTAACCAAATATCTGGTCGAATATGAACGATCCAGAAATTCCGATTGAAGTAACCCGAATTCTGTTTAAGTCAACTAAAAATCTTGTTAACTTAAACAGAATTCGGGTTACTTCAATCGGAATTTCTGGATCGTTCATATTCGACCAGATATTTGGTTAATTCAACTAATCCTTTTTTTCCGTGTAGATATAGCACTTTTCTAGGCCTCTAGCTAGGGTACAGGTCTGCCTCTTAGTTGATTCTACAAGGCGTGTGAAATAAGTATTATAGAAAATTACGTACTAATAATAATTAAATAACATAAAGATATTTATAAAACGAAGAACAGACTTTGAAACAAAGTGTAAAAAAGAAAATTGGCTTATCGGTATGAAAGTGATGCCAAGATTGCTTTGCCATTATAGTTTTAAAATCAGCTTGTATAGCACGATGTTTTTCAATTTTTTTTCGAGCTAAGAATTGTCTTTTTTGCCTTCCATGTGATAGAAACTTATAAATTGAGCTACGGTGGTACTATCTATATCGAAAAAACCAAGATTGCTACTAGCCAGACTTATGAGTTATGATAACTAGAAATCAAAACTAACCGGAATCCGAAATTCAAACATGGTAAAATATTCACACGAGCTAGATTCAATTTAGCGCCTATCTAGATAAACTATATCAGAAAAACTGAACGGTAGAACTAAACTAGTTTTTACCAAACAAATTTCCATACGCGCCCGTTTCGTACATACTTTTTTACGATTTGTAGCATTTGAATATGACATAGTGTCAGGTATTTTATATATATAAATAAATATATATATATATATATATATATATATATATATATATACATACAAGGTGTCCCACCTAAACCAGGCTACCTAAATATCTTCTTCAATTTTTTCTTACTTTGAGTAACTCATCGCGAACGATAGATTGATAAACTAATAAATTTCTTGGAAATGATCAAGTCTTAAGGCTTTCAGAGGTCATTCGCAGTGCAATAACACTAATTTCATTTTAATTTTCGGAATCAAAGGTTAATTCAAAGGTAATGTCATATACATATCTAAACGTATTTTAACATCAGCTACACGATGCAATAAAAAAATATGCATTTATATGCAAAAAACATTGACGACCTTGAAAACTCCAAAAAAAATGACTGAAAAAATAATATTTTTTTGCAACATATTGGTCTCTTCATACTATTCAATTTACGTATAAAATATTTTTTGTATCGTCACAATTGATGCAGATATTTAGGTGGCCTGGTTTAGGTGGGACACCCTATATATATAAAATCTATTTTTGTTTATATGTTTTCTATAGATTTCTAAATCCTTTGTTCGATCTGAACCAAAGAGTGCGGCCACATTTCGTTCCTTTCCTATAGGATTTTATAAAATTTTGAATATTCTAATAAATATTACATTGATTTGAAGATTAGGACGAGTAGATTAAAAATGAAAAATTTCAATATTATTCGTATATTATTCCTTGATAATATACAAAATTCATGCCACGTGCTAATAGCTGTTTATTGAGATTGTATAGCCTATGAGATCGTTTTTATCTGCCAAACGACTATGAAAATAATATTACAATTTTATATTTTTAATCTACTTGACATATAAATTTCAAATAATTAATTTGACTGTTCAAAGTTTTTAAAAAAGGGACAAAATGTCTATGGACGCTTAGCCGCACTACTTGGCACAGTTGCTCTGTAGAAGCCTGCGGAAAATATAGATTACTGTGAAATCTAGACACTCCATCCATTCTTCCTAATTTCATCTCCTTGATACTTCGTAATAACCTGGGCAATCCCGGATGGTTTAATAAAAGAATAATATGAAATTCGTACTAATTCGTAATAATACGAAATTTGAGAAGATAGGATCACTTCAATGTGCAACGTCATTCATTATTGGGATGGTTGTAGCTTTACTTTTAACTGCCATTTTTTCTTAGTTTTTAATTTTTTCTTAGTTTTATTATTTTTTAAATTTTAGTTGCCATTTTTTCTTGCGTAATATCTGGCCAGCAACTGGCTAAGAAGTACTGACCAGTATCCAATTCCTATCCAATTCTTGAACAGTCACAGTCCAATAAAACCTAGCCAGTAAAGTTTTCCTGAAAATTTTTCAACTTGGGAACGCGTTTTAAATAACATGAGGTTCAAATGAAGAAACATGTCTTACTTATGATAACATGCGAGGCGAGGAACATCACGTATGCTTTACGTTACGCTGCGTCTCATCGTTGTGATTAAGCCGGACTACGAAGGCCGAGCGTAACGATTTTTCGCCGAGCCGGGAAATCGTACAAGCGCTTCGTCATGCTCGATCGACGACGTCAGAGCGATTTCCTTCCGACGGACGCTCTGCGGAGTATGCAGATCGACTTTTTTGCGCGCGGCGGCTACCGTCGACGGCGAGGATTTGGCGCAGAGGAGGAGAGAGAATTATTCTGCGAACGTTCTCGATTACCATACGCGTAACCGGAGATTTTTACATTCATGCGCCGCCATGTAACGAGCTCGCGAAATGCACTTTTGCACGGTGCGTTCTTTCGTATTTGAAATATGAATATTACTTTCACGAGGGCCGCGTTCCCCGATAATGCGGCCGCAATTCATATGGCAATTTGCGCTTCTCATTTTGTACGCATTTTAATCTAAAAGAGCATTTTGTAGAATTGTTTTATCATAACCGGGACGATCCCGATTTGCGCGGCCGCGGTATCCTCCCACCATCCGATTACACTGCCGCGTCGCGGTCCGCGCGACTTTTTTCCCCGGCGACGACGCAATTTAGCAGGTGATATTGTTACGTTCCATTTATACGAAAATCATTAATTTTTCCACATTTTACGGCTTATTGATTCACAATTAAGCGAAAATATTTATCTGAATATGGAGATTGAAATGAAATGCGACGGAAAAAGTGGCTGGTATCGGGGAAGGTTTGCACATAATTTATTAATTCACATCGTATGGCCCGCGGATATCCGAAAGAACAGAATGCACCTCGCTGATGTTTTTCCGTCCCTCGGACTAGCCGGTTATACGAATAAAATCGAGTAAAAATATAATTTCGACGCTACCATGGAGAAATGAGATTCTACAGTGAGTACTCAGTGTAACGAGAGCTGTTCGCTCGGTAAAACGGGAAAAACAAAATGCGCGTTCCTCGTGTCGCGGACGTCGCGCGCGCAATTTTGCGCCGCGCGATCGCGGCGTATCGAAACCGCGCGTTTTGCCTTACAAAAGTTCGTCGTGGAGTTGTCTTGAGGAGCGTTTTTACGGAATCCACGGTTCTGACGCGACCGCCGCTCAGAAAGTTCGTCGGAGAAGGGGGGAGGGAAAGGGGGCGGGAAGAAGGGCGCAACCGGAAAAGAAGAGTCGAGGTACTCACGGGAGGCAGAAGGACCGAAAGCAATCGCAAGATACTCTTGTGCGCCGTAGAAAAGTTGGTCCTTTTGTCTCGGCGAGGCAGACGAGTTCTTCTGCGATCGCAACTTTCCCACCGACTCGACCCGATGAGATAACGGGCGAGCATGTTTTCCGGAAGCGCCGGGAGATCGAGAGTGGCCCGTCCGCCGCGCTGCCACGGAGCTGGGATGTAGCTCGTGAAATCGTTGTAATAATTACGGGGGTTCAAGCGCGACAGTTGTGTGCGACAGACCGTTCTTATAGTCAGAGGGATAAGAAGGAGCCGTTGTTATGGTTTTAACTCGTCGAAGGAGACAGCAAGGCAGATTTGTGAAGACAAATTCCTGCTTGCATTCCCGCGTCGCAGACCCGAACTGAACGCGGATTATCGTGCTCGAAATTTCTATATTCTTAGAAAAATTGGAAACAGTTACGTCAGAGAGTGGCGCTACAATAGTAATCGCAGCATCGTAAAACGATGAGCCGAGCTTTCTCATGCGGCTCTCGTTTTGTATTATTAATTTATGGAGCGCGGCGAGCGGCGGCGGTCGAGAGACAGAAAGAGAAAAAGGGGGGGGGGAGAGAGAGAGAGAGAGAGAGA
>NW_022639632.1:60024-74325 GCF_010583005.1 Odontomachus brunneus | reverse complement strand
AGAGAGAGAGAGAGAGAGAGAGAGAGAGAGAGAGAGAGAGAGAGAGAGAGAGCGCGCACCGCGACAAGAATTTTCTCAGGAGTCTTATTTATTATCCCCGTGAATCCGACGGCTCGGAGAAGAACAATCGCCAGCTAATTCTTCAGTCTTAATTACCGACGTAGGAACAATAAGATTTAGCGCGCTTTTGTTCCGAAGACGGAAAAATGAGAGATTATTGTACGGGTCAGCGGATGCACTCGGTGCATTTGCGGCCAAACGGGCCGGGCATGGATGCATTCTCGCGAGCTGTCGTGACTATTGTACCACGTTGCGTCAGCAAAAAGTCAGCGGCCAAGATTGCGGACACGAGGAATGTAGGTTTTACAATCGCGCGGAATGTGCGAGGCAGTTTGTTCTCATCGAGAATATTTTTTTATTGCTGCTTCTCCTGTAAAAGACGTACCGCTCAGACGCACACTATCCTCCGTACTACTCGAAACTACCCCTCGCGGCATCTGTGCGCGATACGAACGCGCCTTTGCATTTCGATAAATTTACGATGTAATATCCTGATTTTTGTACAATTCGAAGATATTTGTGCGTAAGGTACGTTGAGAAAAATTATTCGATAAAAAATTAACAAACGGATATTTCCGATCAAAATACTGATAAATTTTTATACCCGATTAGAATATCCAATTAAATTTAATCGAATACTTTTAATTATAATGGTATTTCATCAGATAAACCGATCTAAAAATTATGAACTGATATTTCTTATCGAATGTTTTCTGATTGGATATAAAAATTTATTGGCATTTTTAACCGAAATATCCATTTGTTAATTTTTTTTATCGAATAAGTTCTCTC
This sequence comes from Odontomachus brunneus, assembly GCF_010583005.1. Lineage (NCBI taxonomy): Eukaryota > Metazoa > Arthropoda > Insecta > Hymenoptera > Formicidae > Odontomachus > Odontomachus brunneus. The sequence continues at coordinate 73,473 of NW_022639632.1, read as the reverse complement.
AGTATAAAAGTGCCAAAATACACAGACACTAATAACATTGGACCTAACTCTGGCCATTGTTTTTATTGTTTTGGTTTTTGAACACGAATATTTAAACTTTCAATTTAGAATACACACACATATTGAATATATACACAGAAAAAAATTAGTATCGGTTTGAAACTAATATTAACTCCAATTAACAATCATTGTTTTATATATAAGACACGATAGATAATTTTGTTAGAAAAATTTTAAAATTGAGTTTCAATAATGTTATAATTTTATTTAAATATTATAATAATCTCATAAAAAGCACAATATGATTACTTTGATAATGACATTATTTTTCCGTCACTTAAAAAAATCATATACTCAATCTAATATTTTATGCTTATTTATAAAGGTTATTTTTGAGAATAATAAGAATATGTATTTTTGTTTGTGGAATCATATAAAATGTAATGTATATACAAGAAACTAGTCTTCGTTTAACGTTATGTAATTTCATTTTAAGATTTATCTGTCAAAAATTAAGGTATTTCTAAAACAAGGATGTTTTTTTGTATATGTATTCTACGTTTTGAAAACTTAAATATTCATAGTTAAAAAAAAGGCAAAACAATAAGAATGTCCAGAGTTTGATGCCAGCGTTATTAGTATCTAGACATTGGCATTTTTACCTTATAATAAAAAAAAAAGATAAAACAGCGTATCCTACGCGGTCGGACAGTCTAGCAGCGTTTTGGACGGGGCACAGAGACAACTGAGGGAGATTCCTAACGGCACGATCGAAACTTCCGGCTCGACTCATCAGCACGCGTCACCCCGTATTACGGATAACTACTCTTTCCGCTCGTTGCGAATCCCCATTGTGAAGGGAACCCTTCGCGTAAGCGATATAGTTTGGGAGCCCCTGTGCGACCCCCTCGTAGAAAAAGATACTTCCCCTCTTCTCCTTTTGCCCACTATCCTTTCTGCTCATTTCTCTTCTATATCTTTCTTTTCTTCTTCTTACGAATATTTCATTTTTTATCACTTTAGACATGTTTAGACTTTAATATTAGTTAGTATTCCCGGCGGAACTTTCTTGCTTCTGTTACTATATTTGCAACCGTGAAAAGTATACGATGGCTTGGTTATTCCGGATTGAAATCCATGATAGTGATGGTGGTGGTGGTAGTGGCGGTTGGTGGGGTCGCGGAACAACGATTCCGATATCATCTCCTCGCTACGGATACAACTGCAGTTTAAAGTGTGCAGGAGTGTTCGTGCTTCCGACATTATCGGGCAATGTATTCCGCGATTCGATGGCGCAGACGACAAAAGAGGAAGAAGAAGAAGAAGACGACGGCGGGAAGGAGGAAAAGAATAACGGATGAGAAGGATGAGAGACGTGGACAAGGGGGCAGATCTCCCCAATCCCGGTTCCGGATTAAACTTTAATTGATTCAAGTCCGTGGTCTGTAGCCAGCGAGGCGCGTAGAAGAGGAGGGAGACGCTGTCGCTCCCTTAGCGGGGATCCTGGCGTAAGGTACAGCGCGAACCTCCTCTTCTTCCATTCAATGTCCTGCAGCAGGATGCGCCCATTATTCCTTTCCGCGGTAGGCCGATACGTTGGAACGTATCAGCGTGGACGAGAAGAATATAATAATAATCCTGGAAGGGTGGTGAAGACGAGAGGGTGAAGCGCGGCCATAGCAGCAATTGTCATTCGTCTTCGGCGAACAAGGGCCAGTTAGTTTTATTGACGTGAATTCTCGGTCAAAGGAACGTCGTTATATTAGTGACGCTCAATGTTTTAATTCCGAACTCACCGCGTACACGTGAGCGCTTTGCGATCAATATTTCAAGAATAAACTTCTCAACAGCGCTCTTGTTTGTTGGTTTAGTGGCATTACAATTCAACTGCCGTACGCCACGAATGCAAACAATATTTTTTCGTTCATAGCTAAATATTTTTTCGCTCATAGCTAAATATTTTTTCGTTCAAGCTAACTGTGTGTTAAAGTTAATTTGCTACATTGAAGAGAACTCTTGATTTACATAGTTAAAAAATAGGAGAAAAATTGATAAATTTCTCTTTTTCAAAGAAATAAATGTAAATATTAACATAGTGTTTTGATCATATACTACTTTTCATTATTTTAAGTACAAAAACATAACTCTTTATTAAAAAGAAAATTAAAATGTCGTTGTCCAAACTTTGTGCTGAGCGTAGTATTGTCCAATGTCTTTAAACGATGGACAACATTGTAGCTGGTGTAACAATCTGATACAAATGGAACAAGAAAATTTCAAACTATATTAAATTTGCTGAATGATGAACCTAATTTTCTTCTAAAAAATTTCCAAAATTAATATTTTCCAGTGATACTACATAAAAGAAAGAAAAAAAAAATGACTTGTAAGTTTAAAATGCCACCATTTTGTCAAATTTCGACTTTCTGCATACAAGAATTATCCTTTAGCAAATTTAATACAATTTTTTACATTTCTTGCACCTTTCATTCCAGATTATTATACGAGCTATAATATTGTCCACTAGTTAGATGAAGGAAATTCGAAGAGAGATAACTGCATAATAAATACGAGATCCAGTAGATCTCTCTTGTTTTGTTCATATAATGTAATGTCGTTTTACTTCGATAATTTCAATATTCTTCAGCCTCTTATTTCTTTATAGTATATTCAATGCGTTTAATATTATCTCGTCACGAAAATAACTCATAGCGATCTAATGATACAGATGGACATTTCTCTTCAGCTTCTATCCTCGCAGAGCGACTTGTATCCTTCTTATGGAGTTCACTAGACTCCGCCTATGAGATTTCCCACTCAAGAATCGTACCGTGAGGTTCTCGAGCGACACGACGTGGGGACAGAGGGTCTGAAAAGCCAAGTAGATCACGAGGGAAAGAAACGAGACACGAGATAGGAGAACAGCGAAGGAAGAAGAGAAGGAGAAAAAGAAGAACAGGGGTATGGCAGGAAGGCGAACAAGGGTCTGTTCCCTGTACGCTCTTTTATTTGGATATAATTGGAAGGACCACGTGGAAAACAAAGGGCAGGGCCAGTTCTCTCTCCCTCTCCCTTTCTCTTTCCTTCTCTCTCTCTCTTTCTCTCTCTCTTTCTCTGTCATGGCGGCCTTGCCTTCGGGAGTTGGAGGTTGGTTGGCTGCAGCCACGGCGCAACATCAGAGACGGTCGCGGGAATCGCATTATGCGCGGCCCGCGAAATAAGTGAGAAAGAGCGGTGGACCCGGTTAAGTTGATTCCACCCTTGCTACCACCCGCCGACCTTCTGCCTTCCTGCGTTATGCCTCGTTCTTCTGTCATCCGCTTCTCATCCCCCTCCTTCTCTCTTTCTCTCTCTCCCTTCCTCTTAGCGCGTTTTCCTACGTTTTCCCGTCTTTCTCATTCCGCTTGCTTCGCGCGCGACGTCCCGAGAGAGAAGGGAAACGATGAAGGGTCGGTCGAGCTAACTCGACGTGCGGCTAGGCAACGTCGACGTTGATTGGATTTTATAGCTAACAAGAAAATTATATTCGAGATTGGGTAGGTAATCGTGCGAGGCGCATCTCGTGGGTCGCGCTAGTGGGCGCCTCTTTCCCTCCCTATCACCCCCTCCACCCACACCCTCTCTCTCTCTCTCTTTTTTGTGGTCGCTTTAATGATCGGCTCGATGGAGTGGTTTTGCCTTCGACCGGAAAACGGTAAGAAAGGAGAAACCGAATATGCCGGAAAATCTGGCTAATACGCCGTAAACGCCGATACATCGATTTAATAAATTTCAAAACTTGAAAAGGAGTTTCTTCTTTTCATTGAAAACAATTTCAAACATTCACAGACGATCATTGCACGACACGTTCTTTCTCATGGATATCGTGTAAATCTGAAAAATCATATTTTTTTTAAATTTCCAGATATAATCTTCTAACGATATATAAGTTAACGATATATTTGTTCATCTTCTCCGTCTCCCTCCTACACAAGACGCGACGCGATATCTCGAGAGGACGAAAGCAGTCATCGAACGGATGCAGGGGATGCAGCAGCCTCGATCGCGAAGGGGGCGACCATAAAGCCACGCGACCGGAGACGCCCGGCAGGCGCGTCGCGGTGCCGGAGACGTTAGTTCTTCCGGCTTCCCAGGAATAACTAAGTTCTCGGTATACTCCTCTCTCCTCCCAGTAGACGCCCTGTGTACTGGAGCAACGTCGCGGCGGCGTGCCCGGGTCACAGGCCATTAAGCCTCAGGTTCACCGCAATAAGGACCGCGTTCCGCTTCGTGCGACGGGTAACCGCTATTACTGAGCCAATGAGCCGCGTTCACCGATTCCGCCAGATTTTTCCCGTTCCCGGATGTAGGAATTCGGTACGCTCTTTAGCGGCACCTAACCCCGGCGACGATCGCCCCATCTGTGGATCTCGATCAAAAGAAAATCGGATTGACAATCGCAGCGATTCTTACGGCTCTTGTGTGAATATCTTATCGGAAATCATTTTTGTCTAAATCGTTTTACTCGTCAAATGCGCCACTTTGCGAGACAATCGAGAATTCGACAATCAATTGTAAAGTTTGTATTAATAGTTGTTACTTCAAATTGTCTCAAATATATTCGGAGAATAAGACATGGTAATGGCAATTATATATAAAGTGACAATTATGCGAGTTTTGTATATGGAATATTGAAATATAAATGGAATATTGAATATTTAATATTGAATAAACTATATTATAGTTATTGCAGTTTAAGCTTTAGTTACAATGTAACTACAAAATTGTTGATTAATCTATATACATTATAATTTATAATACATAAGACTCGTATAGTTGTCGTTACTATGTTTTCCTCTAAACATGAGATAGTCAGGTTTAGTTGCCGTTACTATGTTTTTCTCTAAGCATGAGATAGCCAGTTAGATGAATATAGAAATTTTCAATTAAATCGCATTTACAGATATAAATGTCACATATATTATAATTTAACTGATTAAATCTGACTCTGAATAAAACTCTGGGACACATAGTCGTTATTTGAAACTTGTCTCACCTGAGATAATCAGATTTAAATTTAGAGTTAGATGTGAATCTTTTAGCTGAGTCGTGATTATGCACAAGTGTAATATCGCATATATTATGATTCAAATAAAAAAATTAAAATCTAGCTTTAAGGCCAGTATTAATAGTTGTTATTTGAAACTTTCAAGTGAAATACTCAGATCTGAGTTCAGAGTTAAACGAGAATTTTTTAATTGAATCGCGATTGCAGATATAATCTCACATGTATCATATATATATATATATATATATATATATATATATATATATTTATAATTTAACTGAAAAACTTGGATCTAATTCTGAGTGAAAATCAGAATATCTCACTTAAGACAAATTTCAAGTAACGACTATTAATCAGCCTAAGAACCGATTGTTTCAACTTCATTTTTAACTTCTTGATAAATTAACTGATAGTTAAATCATATGTTCGTCTTTGTCTAAATTGAAGGAAAAACAAACACAGATATATGATTTAACTATCAGTTAATTTACCAATAAGTTGGAACAACTAGCTTTAAGAGCCGTATTAATAATTATCACTTAAAGTTTGCTTCAGAAGAGATATTCAGATTTGAATTTAGGCCTCAGAAAATTTTGAAGTTTGTCTCACGTGAGATATTTAGATTTTCACTTAGGTTTATTCTCAACTCACTTTTATCGATAAAAATGCTTCTAAAAGTAGTTTAGAAGCTACCTGATTGGCTGAAAAGCCACATTTAAGGTACTTTTATCGATAAAAGAGAGTTCAGAATATAACCCTTAGATACTTATTATAGATCCAAGTTTTTATCTGTAATCGCGATTCAACTGAAAAACTTTCATTGAACTTTGAACTCAGATCTGAGTATCTCACTCGAAAGAAGTTTTAAGTAATGATTATTAATACGAACCTGTACATCTCATATAAAACAAGTTTCAAGCGACAACTATTAATACAGACTTGAGAGCTGATTTTTCAATAATAGTTTCAATTTAGACTTAAGTTTGTAGAGTTGTTCACACAATCACACACACACACATATATATACACACACGCGCGAGCACACACACACACACATCACACACATTGTATGTTGGGGGAACAGAGTTTAAACTTATAAATTTACATTCAAACTACTAGTGAAAAATCGACTCTATGTATGTGTATCGTCGAAAGACGTAAACGGCTCTAAGCTACCGAGTTCTCTCAATGTAATTTTGGGCTGCGTCAATTTTAATGTTTTGCGTGTGGAATGCTTCAGTCCTTAAACGTAAAATCTTTAAAGTAGGATAAATGAATTCTCGTGTTTTGGAGGGCACTTTTCGGAGGCAGTTTTGGAAAGACCCGTCTCAACTCAACGCGAACGATATCCGTCGTGTTAGTTTGCATCGCGTGGAATCGATGGAAAATTTTGCACGCAGCATAGTCGCTTGTTTTCGCGAAGCTAATATCGCGTTATCGATATCCGATACCCCCGTATTAGAGGTTCCGCCTCGTGCACGCTGCGCTACGAGATGTAACCCGCATTGTGAGAGAGCACCGGTTACAATACGTATTAATCCAATTTAAATTCGTTTTGACGTAAATTGCCGTATACTATTATCGCTGAGTATGTTTGTAGCGTCGAGTCGCGCGCAAAGCGTATTTATTCGATGATCGTCCGGTTAACGTGCGCGTTAACGATCTTGAAATATCGTTAAAAAATTTCTCGACGCGATCAGTTCTGCGAGGGAAAGCGCGAGAGATACTCCGATACCCGTGTAATCCACTCAAGCGTTTCACTCGCTGGACAACGAACGTCCTCTGCACGGAGCCGAGTGAACGGTGCCGCGTCAACAGAGAGAGACAGCGAAACTACGTATCTCCCCGAGGTGAAACCTCGGTCGTTTCGGGTCACTTCGGGTCTGAGGTCACGCGGACGTCTCTCTGCGCGATGATTGCGCGGAGGAGATTCTCCGCGCGAGGACCGTCGCCGCCTATCCTCCCGCAGCACAAAATGGTCCGCGTGTGTGTGGGGTTTCGGGAGGTGGCGGGAGGATTGCGCGGGGCGGTTTCGGGGTATATTACCAGCGTTACGGCGGTAGCGACCCGGCTGTCGCTATAATCTGTTTATAAAACAATTTGCGGAGCAAGTGATGCGTGAGACGCAATATATCTGCAAACATTGTTAGCATCGGCTCGATGAGGATTGCGGAGGTAAGGGTGGAGGTGGCGGTGGCGGCGGTGGTGGCGGCGGCGACGGTGGAGGTGGGCAACGTAGAAGTCGACGGGTCGGACGGACCCTTCCATCTTTCTGAGAAGGACGCGGGGAGGATCGCCTCCTTCTGTGATTCATCGTGATCCAATAACTGCGAGAGCATCGGCGAAACACGTGCTGGCTCGGACGTCGCCGACGACGCGAGATGGCGAGTTTCTTCCTTCGCACAGTGCGATCATCGCGACGACGATGCCGCGCGTTTATCTCCTTCGGCCGTTCGTTAACGGTTGCGTGTGTCGTGGGAGAATCACACCGGTGCCATTACCGAATTCGCCCCGTTTGGCCGATATGCCACTTAACATCCGATCAAACAGCCTGGCGCGACGCGAACGGCTTAATTGCACTGGCAGAAATTGTATCCCTTTGGCGTTTACCTTGCGCTTATTGGCCGGAGCTGGTTAGTTCGTTAGACAGCCAGTTTGTTAAAAGCTGACAGGGGACGCGTTGCGTCCCAGATTTCATCGCATTGCAGTGACGAGCCGGATACATGGCTGGCCCTCCTCCGCTATTGTTTCCTGCGTTTTATACAAACGGAATCGGATTTTTCGCAAGGCCACCAATGCTATTAATACGCAATAACGCAAATTGCATCGCTGCCGAAGCCCGTCCTGTATCGCGCGCAGAGATGGAACGAAAAAAAAGCTATTAATTTCATCTCCGACGAACATTTTCGCGGGTATTTATTCCGAGAGAGCGCGCACGACAGAAAAACGGGAGGAAGCGGGACGGGACGGGAGGAGACCTGGACGAGAGACCGGCGGCAGGAGACGACATATGCTATCGACGTATGTACGCATACATGTATATGCAGCGTGTTCGCAGAAGAATTCCAAGAGCTCGTTTTCTCGATTGTCGTCGCTGCCGCCACCGTCGCCGCCGCCGCCGCCGCCGCGCGTTCGCCGTTTTAATTAATCGGATCCGAGATTTCGTTATTACCACCGATTAGCTCACGTGCCAGTGCGCATATTTTTTCGAACGTGAAACGCGAACGCAGACTAAAACATCGACGCCCCGATGGTCCGGGTAGCCGATGACGGACAAAACGCACGTCACGGCGCCCCTTGCGCAACGCTGCACCAACCCGTGTCCCAACCCCTCGGCTAACCGGCCCTCGTCCTCCCCTCCCCCCCGCCCGTCCGTCCGCCACCGACCTCCTCCTCCTCCTCTTGCCCCTCTCGCGTGACTCCGAATAGCCGTCATCCTTTCGCGCGATGCGGCGCCGGTGCATCGGTGTCCTGTATGACGCTACACTTCACGCAACAGTAATTTCATCGTTATTTTTATAAATTGGGCGCCCGAGGTTAACGCTCCAGGTAGCTCGCTCGTCGGATTACAGCTTTTTGTAATATTAAAGTTCAACGGCGCTGGCCAGGGCACGCCCGGGGCTGCATCGTATATATATTTTCGCATTGTCGTCTCGCCGGTTGATGCTCGTGCAAACGACGCTCGACGGCAAAACGACGGCGAGAACGACCAAACGATCGCGACGACACACCTCCCGTCTCAGCCCTCCCCTGCCCTGGAGCCGCGTGGGCAGCAAACTACCTGCAGAACGATCCTCTATCCGTCGCCAATCCCGAGATCACGAGGAAGTACGACGTTCGTCGGAACGACAACGTGCATCGCGCGTTCGTGGCGGACGACGAGGTAGTTGCTTTTCGCGCAGATGCGTGTCTAGCTGGGGCTTGTCGCGGGATTCGCGGTGGTACTGTCAATTGGGAGATCACAGGCGACCTGTGTTTCGCACAGAGCGTGCTGGTAACGTCTGTCTTTACCTAGCGAAAAGCTCTCGTTGCAACGGAAGCGACTAATTGGCGGCGCGATAATTGTCGAGCAGTCCGAAGTATCGCGTATAGATTCTCGCAGAAATCGTAGTTCTTAATTCACAGCCACCACCGTTAATAGTGATATACTTGAATCATACGCGACATTGAGCGTCGAACTCGAAGAGCAGATCATCTGTGGGCCGCTTTGTCGCCATCCGGCGATAATTTCGCGCCGAAGCGTGTGACACGCGTCGCGAGAGGCATAGTTCGCGGCGTTTCTCTCTGCAAAGTAAGTAGGTTTTTATTAAAGTGACGAACGCTCGCGTCGCAAGGGCGGCGAGGGGGTGAAGAGAGGAGAGGAGAGTGGAGCAGCCGAAAAGGCCGGCGGGAGATGAAAGCGGGCGAAAAAGCTCGTGGCGGAGGTGACAAGAGAGGGAGGGTAGGTCGGGACTCTCGCAGGGGTGTCTAAAGTGGGTGGCTTGGTGACAGGGTGAACTGGGGTGGGCGGGGGTGGTTGCTGGAGGCACGTGACCGCTCGTGCCGTGCAGCAGGAGGGCGACGCGTAAAAAGAACGAGCCGGTGTACGCACACACACGCACACGCATCACGCATCGTCGTGGAACGATCGGCTGCAGCGGCGCGAAAACGCATTATCGTTCGACGCGCGTGCACCCTGCGCGCGTGCACGCACGCACGCACGCGTGCGAAGACGCCGTCCACCCTTGCCCGGCTGATGATCCGCGCGCGCGTCGCTCGTTCGGACTCCTCTCGCCCGGCAAGCGATCGCCGTGTAATTCGATTCGATACCAAGACTCAGAGTTATGATTCCGTAGGAATAATATACGAGCAGGTCTTACTGTGATCGCAGTGAGCGCTCTCGTTGCCCCGTCACGTGCCGTGCCAACGTTCCAATTACAATGCGCGATTTGATACACTATTTTGTCCCGAAGCTGCTGACGACGATGACGTCGATGACGAGTCAATCCGCCGAGATTTTCGTGTCCCGTCGCGTGCGATAGAGATAGTTTGGCGTGCAGGGCTCGACGAGTGTGTCTGTCTGATAGTGGCGTAAGGTAAAAGTACTAATGCCTGGTGACTGATAACACTGGTACCTGATTCTAGGCACTCTTATTGTTTTGGTCTTACCCGAGTCGATATTTTTATCCTACTTCCGACCTCAATATTCCATTTAACGTCTATTTTGATACTTTATTGCCCATATCAATCTTTTGATTCTATTTAATCTACTAACTTTGCCGAAAGATCCTTTAGAAGTGTCACAAATGGCATTTTATACGTTTCTTGTTATTCAGAAATGTTAAATAGGATTTTAGTTTTTATGCGTATTACACTGATCCTTTAGCATATACTGATATTAGTAAGTTTAAATCCAAAGCAGGCCTAAAATTTTGATTCGAGTAAATACAAATATAAAATTTTCAATACACACACACACACACACACACACACACACACACACACACATATATATATATATATATATATATATATATAAGATGTTAAAGAAGGCATTCAGTGTTCATATAGTAAATAATACAGTCGGAGACTAAAAGTTTGTCCACAATTTTTGAGTGAGTCACGTTAATTATTAACATAAATGAATTTAAGAACTCATCCTTCTTGTCTAACGAGAGCATTCTCCTATTGGAAAACGAATTCTTTCATTGGACAAAATGGGAAGTTTACAAAGCCCCAAAAATTACAAACAACCTTTTAGTCCCCAACTGTACACATCATACTGAATGAAAAAAGTCTTAATTAATATGGGTCGAGAACTCAATCATTTCTGAGATATAAACGATTTTGTCTATTAGTATCAATAGTATCAGTAGTTTCTACCAAGTACGTGTCGCAAATGACGCTTATCTTGTTTACAAATTGCGTTCTGTGAATGTCCTCATTCAATTCCCATACATACTTTAAAAATATTTCACCAGCAATCATTCATCATTCATTGTCACTATACAACCATCGATTTTAGATCAGTTTGATAATTACATTGTTAGAAAGAATCGTATTGAAAATATCAACGTATTATTCTAATAAAAAAATGGCAGATATGCATTTTATGTACGGTTGTGTTAATGGAAATGTTTTATAACGTCTTTATGTGAAACAATTTCTAATAAACAAATTATATGTCTCATAAATTATTGAGTTTTCGATCTATGTTTACTTTTTAGACAGTATGCTGTGTACTATCTAACATATAAATGTTGAATGTTTTTTTTAACACCTTGTATTGAATATTCATGTACGCACACTTTATATTCTACTTTATATTCTTGAAAGTTTAAATTTTTAAACCAAAATAATAAAAGTATTTGAAACCAAAATAATAAAAATGTCCAGAATTAGATATCAGAGTTAATAGCATTCAGTTATAAGTTTTTAATTTATATCTTTTCTCAAAGAAACACATAATATTGTGCCATTTGCATTAATCGTGAGATGCAATTAAAAAATGTGTCGGAAAAATATATAATTTATGAATAAATATTAATTAACTCTTATTCTGAGCTCTCTTTTTCCGATAAAAATCTCTAAATGTTCTTGTAAGTCAATCAGAGGCTTATAAGTTACATTTATAGTTACTTTTATCAACAAAAGAGAGAATAAAAGCATTTATACGTATTTCTCTTGCGAATTGTGCACTGCCGCGCTTATATCTCCTTTATCCCGCTAAAGCGTTGATTAAAGCTATTAGCACGGGTCATGTCGGTTAGGTTTGAAAAGCGCGATGCTCGCGATTAATTTATTCCTCTGGAGTTTGAGTTCGGCACGCGAAATCAAACGATTCTCACCGACCGATTGATGTTGTCGTCCCGCATCGTTCCTTCAACCGGAGTCTTTTAATAGATTCTATTAAAGGAGTCCCCCGGCGCTGGATTTAATGGGACATTAAGCTCGACCGGGTCGGACCAAGTTGCTGTTGCCGCTGCGAAGTTGTTTCCCCGTATTACTTCTTCTGGATATTATAAACGCTGATAAGCGCGCCGACACCCACGTGAAAGGAGGGTGGTTACGTGGCGTGGTTATTAAAATGCGACGAGGAGGAAAAAAAAGCCTGATCGACGCGGCGGGCCAACGAGGCGCGTGTCGAGCCGGGTGGCGGCCGATTCTCACCCCGTTGGAGCGCCACGAACCCCTAAACGGTTAAACGGCGTTACGCACACCGCTTGCTCGTTCGCTTGTTCGTTCGTTCGTTCGTTCGCTCGCTCGCTCGCTCGTGGGACGTCGTGCAAACTCATCGATCGCGTCACGCTATGATTTGCATTCAGTAATGACCCGGCTTGTCGTCGCTACTCCTCACCCATCGCCAGTTACGACATTGAGAATGGACCGATCGATGTCACGCGCGTCGACTTGCGCGGCCGGCACGGATTAACTTGCGGAAAATCGATGCTAAATGGGAGAAGAAGGCACCGCCGAATTCATAGACCGTTCGTTGTCCCCGCGCTGGCGGATCTCATCTCGCGACGAGAAAAGTCGTGTTTCTCTTTGGATCTCGTCGTACGAACACGCGTATACCCAGCGTCGGCGGGGAAAGAAAAGCTTTCGTTCCTTTTCTCGCGAGAGAAAATTGAAACATTACAACATAACCGGGCATTCTGTCGCGATAAATTCCGCGCAAGCTAGGAGAGGACGGTACACTGCGCGAGCACAAAGTCGAGCTTGATTAACGCGCAGCTGCCGCTTATTAAGAAGCTGTAATTTTATTTCGCGCTCGCGGCGCAGACCGTTTCAATTTTTATACGTACAGCAGTCTGAAACAATGAATGAATGGTATTCACGACGGAGTCTCGTCTTATTAGCATTCCATAGGTTTCTAAAGGACGCTGTTCACCCTGTTGCGACTTGCTTCGCGATTTGTAAGAAGAAGAAAAAAAGAAACGAGAAAAAGAGAGAGAGGGAGGAGAAAGGAGGACAGAGATGGACGAATGAAGAGCATCGCGGGAACAAAGAGAGGAAGAAAGACGAGGTGGACAGAGAGAGGCAGCGGGGCTCCGCGTAATATAATTCAGTAAGTTTATGACTGGCCTGGAGGGGTGGGGGAACGATGGCGGTTTGCATATAACCGAGGGTAAGTTCGCCGCGGGGTAAAGAAGAGAGAAGGAGGCGAGAGGAGGGTGGGAGAGAGACCACGGAAGGAGACAGAGAAAGAGAGAAAAGCGGAGGGAGAGAGGTCGGTTGGTTGGCCGTATTTCTTGTCTGGTGAGCTTTACGGTGCCGGGCTCTGCGTTATGACCGCCGAATGGATTATCATTTCTCTCTCTCCCTCTCTGTTCCTCTTTTTCTCCACTATCTTTCTCGTCCTCGGTCTCTCTCTCTCTCTCTCTCTCTCTCTCTCTCTCTCTCTCTCTCTCTCTCTCTCTCTC
>NW_022639632.1:45003-59209 GCF_010583005.1 Odontomachus brunneus | reverse complement strand
TCTCTCTCTCTCTCTCTCTCTCTCTCTCTCTCTCTCTCTCTCTCTCTTCTGTCGCCCCTCTGTATCCTGCAAGAAAGCTCACCCCGGCGAGTCCTTTTCCCTGCAAAGACATGCAAAGTAGAACGGCGGAACTCGACGCGCGCGCGAGAGGAGAAGGGAGAGAGAGAGAGATAAAGAGAGAAAGAGAGGGAGGGAGGGAGAGAACAAGAGAGAAAGAGCGCTCGAGAAAATTCTCCTCTTTCCGAAGCTTCTTCCCGGGAACGTTGTTACCAACACGGTCCTGAGTCTTCCCGTCGAGTATACGAGAGACCGGGAGATAGGTGGATAGTCGCGCAGGAGGGTGGGTAGCTGGCGGGAAGGAAAAACGAGAAAAAAAAAGGAAGCGGCAGCGGGAGAAAAGGGAGCACCGATATACGACGGCGAAAGGGGTCAGGGGGCTGGTCTTCGGCGTATATGCCGCGGATATGTACACCGACGCGACAGGTACATCGACGTACGTACATACACCGCGTACACACATGTATACATATGCACATATACACGGTCGTAGACGTGAGATTCACGCGTGTGGCCGTGTACACGTGCGCGTCGTACGTGAGGAGGTTCTACCACCCGCGCAACGGACGGAACCGGCGGGGTCTCCCGTCTTATGTTGCACAACATTGGCCGCCATCATTGGAGCAAGCCGGGTGGAATTAATTTGAATGTTTTTTGAGCGGCACGGCCCGGGGGCCTCCGTCTCGCAAGAAGCGCCGTCGACCATCCCCCGCTGCCGACGCCACCGCCGTCGCCGTCACCGCCGCCTTTCTCAACCCCCGCGTCGCTTTCTGCTCCGCCGCGACCCGCCACGGCACCCACGGCTCGTAAATATACACCAATATTGCGTCCGCGCTATCCAAGAATACCGCAATTTATCTTTTCCTGCGCCGATCCGCGGGAATCTCGTTTTATTGGCCGACGACGCGAATGTCCCCGGTTGCGCGCACGATCGCCCGATGGAATTCCGGCTGATGGAATCCCGTCGTACGCGGCTTTCTTCTTCGGATGCTTCGATTCGAGATGCGTTTGCCGACAGAGTTTGAAAGACTGCAGGTCTTATTATTTTATTAAGTTACGAGCGCGCGCGATCGCGGTCATAAATCAGCCTTATTCGCGCCTCTCGTGAATGTTTCACCGCCTTTTGATAAGAAAAATATCATTCTAGCTAGGAGAAGCGAATAATCAGTTTACTTTCCTTTTTTTGGTTTTTCCTTGGTTTGTCTTCGACAAAGGATATTCTCTTGATAATAATCTGAAAATATACTCATCACTAAATTGTAGAAAACCTCATTACTATGTACTATGTACATATTACATAGTACTATACATGTATTATATACTATATAAAAGAGAATCTATTTTCTTTACAAAAATATTATGAAACTCTATTGAGAAAAAATGATTGGTTTGTCTTTACGTAGTAAACAAAGCCGAATTTTGGTTTTAATTTTATATTCTTTATTGAATGCTAAGCTCACTAGAATTCAGGATGTATTTTGAATAAAGAATAAGGCTAAACACATAGATATTTCCTCCTTCCTTCCCCTGTTACAAAAACTCTAAATATCCTAATTAATGACACATCAATTTAAAGCTTATGTCGAATAGATTTAAGTACGTCTCGATATTATTGTCACAGTCGTTTAGTAGATAAACAGTTCGAAATATTGCAATCCCCATAGCACAACTGTTTATTGAAATTGAAATTGCACACAAGTTTTTGGACCGTTTATCTATCAAACCATTACAAGAGTAATATTAAGATTTTATATTCTTAATATCTACTTGTCCTATATATAAGTTTCAAATGAACATATCTATTGGATTTATTGGAATATTCAAAGTTTTACAAAATCCCATGGAAAAGAATGGGCGAAACTTGGCTGCATTCTCTGATGTTTATAATGAACTTTCGATAGATTTGTGGATATATAAATTTATGGAATACTTGAAACACAAATACCGTTTGAAAGGTAAAAGTATTAATTCCCATACCTAATCCTAGACATTCTTATTGTTTTAGTTTTTAAATATGAATATTTAAGCTACCAAAACATAAAAATATATATATATATACACCTACACATATATTAAATGTATACATGTATTGAATATATACATATATTTTATGTTGAAAGTTTAAACATTCGTATTAAAAAGACCAAAACAAGAATAAAAGTCAATTTTATTTATTATTATTGATTTAAATGCAAGATGCATTTTTCTGTGCGTATATACGCGCTTAATTAATTTTTTTACGCATCTGTATTTTATAGAGAGCTTATAGTTAACATTATACGTGCAAATCACATCAGCTAATGTTAGGTCTCTGACGCAGGTCGCGCGTGGAACGAGGGAAGCGGACGCATCTAATGCTGCCGCTAAAATGGATAATGGAAGTGCGATGGAAATGCTGTATATCCGAGCTCTTACATATTATCCGACAGAATCTGATTACGGCATTCATCCCGCTAGGAGAATTCGACTATCGACGCTTCTATCATCTAATGCTGCGGAAGGTTGGAAGTTAATATCTTCAAATGCTGCTACATATGTCTTCATGCGTTAACTCGGACACATAGTGTTATTAGAAACAAGCACTTTTTCGTGACGGTAATAGTTTCACGATCGTAACACGAGAAAGAGAAAGAGAGAGAATGTCAATAATAATAACAATAAAATGAAATATTTTATTCATATTTTGATGCGGTCTTGGAATTATTTTACCAGGAAGGAAGATTTTTCAAATCCACGTGGCGCGATTTGAGGAAAATAAAATGAAGAAAGAACGTGTTCCAGTGTCACCTACGGAAACACAATCGAGACGTTAACGACGTGATAACAAAGAAACCATATCGAATATTTTGTATTTATATTTATTATACACCAATACAATAAATTGTACTAACAATATGTAACTATGTAGTTGAAAGTGTACTCCGTATACGGCCTTTGAATTATTCTACCAGAAAGGGAGACTCCTCAAATCCACGATTTGGGAAAAATAAGATGGAGGAGGGACGTATTTCAGCGCGTCGTCCTCGGAGACGCGATCGAGATGTTAACGGCGCGATAATAAAGGAACCATATCGAATAGTAGCGCGACACTCGATCGACCGTTCACCTCGAACGAACGCCGGAGCATTCGCGAATTTATCTCCTCTCCTCTCTCTCTCTCTCTCTTTGGCTCCCTCTCTCCCTCCCCCACTCTCTCGCGACCTCTCGTTCCGACGCGCGCTCTCGTGGTTTCGCGCGCGACCACCACCGGCGTCGCACCCCAGGGTGAGCACACACGGCTATACGGGTTTATGTACCAGAAGTGATGGGTACATTTGTTCGTTATTTCGTCGTGTTTTTGTTTTTACCGGGACTTTATTTACGACCGGATAGCGGAGCCACAAATATGCGACGAGATCGGCTGACGCGTTTTGTTCCGCCGGTGTACGTATGTACGTTTGCACCTACGTTCGTCCGTCCGTCGGTCCTACCGTCCGTTCGCCGGGCCCGTTTGTTCGTTCGTTCTTTCGTTCGTTCGTTCGTCCGTTCGTTCGTTCGTTCGTTCGTTCGTTCGTTCGTTCAGTAGCATCATTTCGCGCGCGGCGCTTTTATATCCACTATAATTTGCGGGGTGGCGGCGGTGTCATCCGCCGCGCTATCATTTTACCCGCGTGTCGTGTCACGCGAACCGCGAGTAATGATAATGAACTTCAAACCAGCGGCTGATGGCTGATCTATATGCGCCGCTCGTCTTTATTTTTTCCTCTTTTACATCTATTTTTTATTGGTATTTTTGGCCGAAGCAAAAAGGAAGAGTCGCGGTGGTGGTGGAGCTCGTTCCCGTTCGCAATCAATTTTCAATTTTGCTGTGTTACTCGATTATTAAATCGGGGTCGCGCAGCGAAGACTCATTAGAAACCCTTGACATTGACTCGCGAAATTGCGGCTGTTCTTTCGCTAACATCAACTGTCAAAAAACTACGTCATAGTGCAATTTTATTGTTAAAAAAAGGGAAAGGAGAGAAAAGAAAATGGTTAGATCTTCATTCGTAGGCGTACAGTTATGCGGGGAAATAGCGAGATAACAACGCGAGAAGGAGCGCGCGAGAGAAATTCATTATCAGGATCTGTCGGGAATTTGAAAAACCGAGCCGCCTTCCTCGCGGCATGTCTGCCACCCTCACGCACGAGCGCGCACGAAAGAACGCCAATTTTTTGCTCTCGAAACTTTCGGGAACGCAGTCGTCGCATGGCGAGGGCCGGGGGCGGTTTCGCATAATAAATCTAGGAGATATTTGTTAGGGTGGAAGCATTTGTCTATGTTAAGGGGGTAGAAAGGGCGCCGACAACACGGGCGCCTCCATCTATCAGCGACTCCAGCAAACACATCAATCCACGACTCACGCCACGATGGACAATTTTAAGGGCGAGATAAAAATAAATGTCGATCGGCCAAACCAATCGCCTTACCGAAATGCCGGCGATTTTTCAGACGATCCTAGCCGATCTACGGAAATGCTGGTAAATGTTCATCTATTATTGTTGCTCCCGCTGTTATTTGACAATGAGAAACGACGAGAGGCGTTGTCGAATATATACAGCGACATAATAAATTGTGCGGTAACGCATTCGCGCGACACCGACAATTCCTTCTCGTGTCCAAATTACATCGGCGCGAGACGATTGACACTGGAAGAGTTAATCTCTCTCTTTTCGTTCGATAGCGCGCACTGAGAGAAAAAACCACGATCCGTGAATGAAAAATTAACAAACGGATATTCCGTTCAAGCAATAAGTCCCATCGTTTTTGGGACCATTCGATCGAGTTTCTCATCGAGTTAATCGAGTTCGATCGTATATCTAATTGTTAATTTTTTATCCAAACCCTACTCTCAGTGTAAGAAATGCGAAATAGCTCGAAAACATCGGCGCGCTTGCTTTTCTGTCACCCATACTGGGAAACATGTAACAATAATCGCGTCGAGAATGGAGACGAGCTCTCGGTACCGAGAGAGATACTATGGGGATACTAATAATGCCATTTGGAACGTATCAAGAGTTAGAGTCTGGTTGCAGGCTGCTGGTCGTTTTGACCGCGAAACCGTGGACAATAGGCAATTTCGCATTTCAGGGGACGGTATAGGTAGTCACTGTGATCAGCATGTAATTAGGCGACGGTACGTGGGTAGACACGTGCGGACAATTCATCAGGGGGCTTTTCCCCTCAGCGCTGTTCGACCTACACCGCGCCATTTACGGGTGTTACAAGCACGCGGCGTTTTGCGTAAGTTACCTAATATTAATGCCGCGATTTCGCAATTGGTAACGCGTTAGTCACACCCTGCTGCGTCTCTGGGTATCGGGAAAAGTGCAGTAATATCCTACAACGGAACATTACTACACGTTTTTGACACAATTGTAGAAATACGATTGAAAAAAATAATATGAAAGTATCAATTTCCATACATGTATTTAACCCTGGATATTCTGCTTTGATTTTTAAACACGAATAAACTTTCAACATAAAATATATTAAGTAACTTCTTCAATATAAAATAACCGTTTAAACATAAAAGATATTGAAATAACTTTCGACACAGGATACACGTATACAGGGTGTCTCAGACTTCCCTCCGCAATTTTGGTGAAAACGTAGAATAGATTGAGGTAAACATAAAAATCTTATACAGTTTTACGACATTCGCAATAAATCTTTATCATCCGTATTATCTATATTATTAAATTCTATAGTATTAAATTTGAAATTTAAATTTGAGAATTTTTAAATTTGCATTTAAAGACTAAGACAATGAGAATGTTTGGAATTAGATACATATCCGATAATTGATATTTTGCTTCACGCACAAGACGAAGAGCTTTTCTGCGAGTTTTAAGGGGGTACTAAAGCTGAAAACTTTACCGACAGAACACTGACATTTTTCTACAAAATTTACGTCGTATTGGTTACACAGAATTACAAATACTTTTACGCAATGAAAGTACCTGCAAAAATAAATAGGAGCATTGCTCGATATGTGACGAAAACGAACACAAAATTTTTAATGTAAAATCTCAAGCTATCAGTTAGCGTAATATTTGCCTAATCCAAAAGTTCCGCAGCTTGTATATACTGAAAGTGTGGATCCTTCTAATAGAAACATTTTGAAGAACATTACTATACCTTCGCATCTGCATTTGGAAGCTTAAGAATATTGAAAAAGTTTGCAGAAAGATTTCTACACATATATAGTTAGATTAGGTTTTCCGTTGAATATGGTAAAACAAAGCAACACGCATTCATGTAAGTTCTGTATATACGAAAAGGATAGCGTGATTATGTCAGTGACGATCCGCATTATCGACGTTGTTCGAGTTCGTCATCGACTCCAACATCCCCTTAATGTTGCGAACGTATTGTTTGGCATATGTATTCACGCTATTGTCGTCGCTAAGGATGCAGTGATAATTTGATAATCGAAATATTGATATATCGTCAATCAATATCGATAAGTTGTCGATAATATTTTTTTCTTCAATATATCATTGCATTGATATTAATTTCAATGCTATTTTGTGATGTGAAATTTATCTCATTTGTCACCAACGTCGATTAAACTTTTGTCTACACTTTAATTCTTTTTAAAGATCTCAACTCAAGTTAAAGTTAACTAAGGTTGAAATTTAATCAGCGTTGATGAAATTCGCCATTAGAACCATGGCACATAGAAAAACTTAAGTAGTAAAACATAAACGGTAAGTAAATTGACAAGTCGTTAATTCTTGGACTATAAAAAGAATTATCGATGATTGGTTTTTACTTACCGCTTATGTCTTAGGCCCGTATTAATAGTTGTTACTGCCTCCTACTGAAACGCCAAGTGAGATATTCAGATATGAGTTCAGAGTTAGATAAAAGTTTTTCAGTTGAATCGCGATTACAGATATAATATCATATATATCATACAATTAAATTAAAAAATTTGGATCTAACTCTGAGTAAAAATCTGAATATCTTATATGGAACAAATGTCAAGTGACAACTATTAATGCGGACCTTATTGCTTAAGTTTTTCTTAAAACTTAAGCAGCGTTAAACTTAAGCGTTCCCGATCTTTCATATATGAATTGACGTAACATAAGATGTAAACTTAGACTGAAGAACTAATGAGGATATTACTTTAGATTACTTTAAGAAAAGATACAATTGACGGTAAATCTGATCGTAAATCAGAAGTAACTAGTATTGGATTAAAATTTTAGTTATTCAGTTTGAATTCTAAGATTTATTCGTGTTGCTTACACTCTTCACACTTTTCGCACTTAGAACGAAACAAAAGCGCATTTGGACGCTGAAAGAAGCAAGAGCAAAGAGATTGAGTGCAAAAAGTGCACAAACACATGAATAAACCAATAAAAATTATATAAACTAGGGGATTTTACTTCATTAAATACTTTCGATTTAAATATATATTGGTATTTCACAAAATTATCGATATTTCTGATCGACGATAATATCGTTATTGATATTTCAAGAAATTGTCGCAACTATAGTCGTGACTCGCATTATTCTCTATTATCGACTCCATCGCCCGAATCCCATCTGCCAGAATTCTTATCTCGCGCGAATTTCTCTCACAAAAGTGCAGCCGCTTATGGTAATTCTCTAAGGAGGCATTAGCCGCACAAATCGTGAACTGCTCGTACCGCGTGTTTGTCGGGCAGGCACTCGACGTAATTAAAATTCGTTTCTCCGCTGTTGCAGACGGCCTCGCCGGTATTTCACGCGGCAAGGCCGTTGTCTCCATGTTATTTCCTTTTTTCTTTCCCTGCGACGCGACTTCTTAAACTAGGCCATACCATCTGTAATAAGTAGCGAGTGGGTGCACGCATGCTCCCAAGTACGTAAGTGTGTTGCATGTAGACAGCCAATGCTCTTGTCTGTCTACAGCGGCGACGGGTTGCTATAGAGACGCGTAGACACCTAGTATAAGGGATAGAATGGCGGTGAAAAAGAAAAGCGGGAAGGAGCGGCAATTGCCGAGAACTCTTACGACGCGAAGACGACGACGATGTCGTCTTTTCACAAAACATACACAAGCCCGATATAATTCGAGAACAATCGAGTCAAACGATCGCGAGAAGCGAAACCTCCGCGGAACTCGTGCCTCCTGTTCTTCTGAGGAGTGTAGGTGAAACGTTGCCGTGTTCTGGCGTCACTGCTGAATATAAAATTAATCCGTAAACGGCTCGAGAGCGCGGTATTATTATTAGTGCTGGCCTTTCGATCAGTCCAACCCGCGGGGACAAAAGAGCGCACCGCTACAGGTAACTCGAGCGCGACCCTACATCCACCTTGCCTCGTTCTTCCGTGGACAAGCCCCGACAATCCCTTCGAAACGGCTCACTCACGCAGAGACACGACTCACCCACCGCCACTTATCGGTGGCCTCGTTACGACGGCTTCGTTGGCAACAAGTCATTAGACAAACTCATCACGGCCCAGGCTCGCTCGCTCGCTCTTTCAAGCCCCTCTCGTTACTTTCTCTACTTTCTCGCCGTCGTCGCGCAACTCTGTCGAGCGGCCCTTCTCCGTTCACATCGCTGGCTCCTCCACGCGCGCCAACCCTTTTGCACCGGGAGATATTAAAATGTCACGAGTACTCGCGGAATGCCATCAGCTAACTCGCCCTCGGGAGATCAGCTCACGACCTACCGGACGTCGCGTGTCATCTTCTTCGAAGAAGTTGGAAGTGCGCAACCGGAGCGGCTAATATCCTGACGAGAATAAACTCTGAGGTAGCTCGCAAACAATTATCTATAATAGACAAAGGTGTGACTGAAGCAGAAGAGTACCTAAATAGACGACGCGTTACGTAACGGGGAGCCGCGCGATCTCTCGCCACGGTTATGGAGTGTACGTCCATCTGATCACGGGAGCAAGAAAGATGCGATCGCAGAGTTTGGTTTGAGAGATTTCGAAAACTCGGCGATATTCGGCGTTTTGCAGCGGCAAGTTCGGGTGCGACTTGACAGATTACACGATGACAGCGAGGATACGTCTTTTTCATCGACAGACGCCTCGTAAAATGGTCGTAGACGTTGCGCCGCGTTAAATAATACTATCTTAGTGCTGCGTCAATCCAAAGTTGCCGCCGTCTAAGAAGATTTTGAAGCTGCATGCTTCCCACAGGGCTTTTCCCGAGGACTACTCGCTTCTCTTGCCGCCCGACGGCGCGCCCCGCCTCGAGGAAAACCAAAATAACTCAATTAAAGAATTTCCATGAATTTAGCGGATAGGAGCGGATACATATTTATGATCCGATCGTGTTTCCGTGCAAGGAGATTTGAATCGAGCGGGGAGAGCGCGCTCGCTTTCCGGCTTTATCCCGCGAAGTAACCGCCGACTTTTATTGGCACGCGGCGACGACGACGACGACGACGATGGCGACGACGACGACGGCGACGACGACGACGGCGACGACTACGACGACGACAGAACTTGGCGAATCTCCGTGGGATTTTTTGCGGTAATCGAATTACCCGATAAACCGGGGGTTTGAAGAGAATATTGCGCGACGGAATGGATTCGTAACGGGTACGCGAGGTTTCCGCGCGGCTGCCGTTTTCAAAAGTTTGCGGCCAAAGGATTGCGCTTGAAACTACGGAAGCGGTATCGATTCGATTATTCGACGGCGCACTTTTGAGACGGCAGTTTAACAATATCGCGGTAAAGATAGCATCGCGATAAAAGCAGCTCGCAGAAAAGGTTGGCGTTACTCCCGGGAAAGAAACAAAAAAAAAGAGAAGAACCAGAAGAAGAAGAGGAAAACAGGACGGCGACATTTAAAGGGACATCCAGGGAAGCTGCTTCGAGATGCTTGCGACTTGCAGTTTGCCGACTTTATGTAATAAGGAGGACTTCGTGCGCGTCTCTCAACGGTCAGAGGTACGAACATGCAATTAATTACTCTGCTCTGCATGCCATCGCGAAAAAATACGAGCACCTTAGTATAGAAAGAGAGAGAGAGAGGGGGGGGAGAGGGGGAAAGAGAGAGAGAGAGAGAGAGAGAGGGAGAGAAAGAAAGACATAGCTGCGAGCGGTGAAATTGCGAGAGGAACGCCGCTCGGCGTTTACCGTCCTCCTCATCCTCCTCCTCTCTTCTCTTAAAGGGTTCCATCCCTCGCCGCACACTCGCTGGTCTTACCCTCGCTTCTTTCTCCGCCTCCTTTGGCCGCTTGCACCGGGTTAGAGTCGGAACGGATATGAAGTACCCCGACGGTGCGCGAACAGAAAGAGAAAAGAAAGAGCCGAGGGTGAAGGGATGAAAAAAGGAAGAGAGACACGATGCCGGTGCGCGTGCGGCACGAAGATTCTGAGGCAAGAGGGAAGCGAATAAAGGAACGGGAACGAGGACACGAGGAGAGAAGATTCTCCGCGAGGGGTGGCGACGGTTGGATTTCATTTCGTCTTGTCGCTTTGATGTCCCTGATGCGTGCCGCTGGCCCGCTTCTGCCTTTTTAACAAACTCATCTCCTCGGCGACCCTTAATCTCCGCCCTTCGGTCTGTTCTGGTACCCATCTTTATTTCTCTGCCCCTCTACCGCGCTCGTCTGTTTAACCACGCGCAGCCCAGAGCGTGTGTATCTGTGAATATGTGCGCGTGCGTGCATGTGTGTGCGTGTCTATATGCGCGAGTGTATGCACACCGTTGGAGATCGACGCTTCTCTACGAGAACTGTCACCGAATGTCTGAACATGGCGGCAGTTACACGCCATTTCTATGGCCGCGGGTCACGATAAAGGTCACTGTCTTCCGCGTGATTCGCCACCAACTCCCGGCACTTACCCCTTATTCGCGAGATTATTCCTATACGACGCGCTAGCCATAGAACGGACGAAACTTTCCGCCGATTTCCTCGCTCTCCGGTATAGGTGGGTCAATCTAATTTCTGGTTACTCCGCGCGGAAGACGTTTGCGCTGAAACTGGCGTGCAGAAGGTGCCATCGGCGAGACGTGTGTGGCGCACGTGTAAGGCTCAACCCGAGGCGACATTTTGATTCCACTTTTCACTTCAATATTCGATTTAACGTCCACTTTGACACTCTGAAGCCTGTATCAACCTCTTTTTATTTTATTTAATTTACTAAAGTTGCCGAGAGATCTTATTGAGAATCTGTAAATGGCATTTTGTGCGTCCTCTGCTTACTGTGCACCTAGAAATGCTAAGTACTCCAATTTCCATGTGTATTAAGTATACACTAGTGCTTCAGAATCTCTCTCTCTCTCTCTCTCTCTCTCTCTCTCTCTCTGTCTCTAGTTATCTATCTATCTATCTATTTATCTACTATATCTCAATGTCTAGCTCTAGGAGCTTGACAAAGCATTATCTCCCATTTTTCGTTAAACACACGGAAAAAACAGTTCCATTGGTGCAACCAAATTTTCAGTTGTTCAGGGATCAGATGAAAACTAGGCACAGAAGGGACAGAAAAATTCCTTTATGAGGCTTCTGTATAGACAATTATTCTTAGTTGCTTCACCCGAGTTTTAATATCGCTGAATGTTCAGACGAATGTTTTCGGTTGTAATAACAGAAATATTAGTTTTCATAACAAAGATATCGCTTCTGATCACCTAATTTTCAGTTGGTTCTTATTTAGTTGCACCAACTAAGATTTTTTTGCGTACAGTGAATATTATTTGGTCTTTGAAAAAAATAATCCAAAGTATGTTTTAACAAAAAGAAACACAAGTTACGTCCCAATAAGTTTGAAGACGTCTTTATGTCTTTACGTCTTTACGTCTTTACGTCTTTACGTTAGATTAAATTGAAACTATATATGATCCTTCAGAAATATACCAGATTATAAAGTTCAGATCGAAAGCAGGGCTAAAGTTTTAACTTTAAGAAGCAGGATATCCGAAAATTGCCGGGCTACATGATGTCATGAAAGACGCGTTGTCGCGAGAAAAATGCAAATATTTCTCGTTTAATATTTCATCCGCTTGTATACCACGAAATGTACTTTCCAAATATCAGACACCACTGTGGTCGCGAGGATACACATTTTCAAGATTGCCGAGGACGTAATTACCGATCTGTCGCGTTGCCAGACCCTTTCTCCGGGCGACTCGGTGTCACTCGTTCAAAAGACTGTCATTACCAGACTATATTATTTCATAATGATCAACGGTCCCTCTCGCTCTCCAGCCAGAGTGTCGTTCGCGAAAAGGGGTCGCATCCGTGTCCCCGAGCTCATGAAAATTAAGTGGTTCCCCTTTCTAGGGAACCCCCCGCGTCCCGATAATCACCGTAGGTCGTCGCGGCTCGTCGGCGTCCATTACGAGGGACGAGCGCGAAGTTGGGTCCTCGGTGTGGCGCGATTATGTCGCGGAACGACACCGCCCGTGGACATAAGTCATTTCGCGGGAGGAAGAGAGGTACCGTAAAAAAAGGGGTGAACAGAGAGGGTGCGCTGAACACGTGGGTGGGAATGCGAGATCGCGCTAACGGGCTGAGGGTGGAAAGGACGAGAGCAGGGAGGGAGATCAAGGGGCTTTCGATCGTGTGGGAGCGGCCGCGTGTGGCTGCTCGTATTGCTATCAGCGCGTCGTTATTAGTATTGAGGTGAGACCGTTTTCTAGGACCATCGATACGAGCGGGGGGTAGGTCGGCAAAGGGGTTGGCATGGGCGAGTCGAGAGTGGACGTGGAGGCGCAAAAGGGAGGTTTTAGTTTAGCGTGGTTGATGCGTGACCGCTTCTGTACGCAACGGGGGGCCTTGTTAGGGCGAGGAGAACGACGGCACGCATCGCTCTCCCCAGGGTCTTTTTCTCGTCCTCCGACAATGGTTATAGCCTCATGGTCGTTACCATGTTACGGCCATCCTCTGATTCGATGTTTCGTAACGCTCAGGACGACCACGACGGAAATGGACATCCTATATGTTTCTGGCGAGCGATTATCTTTACATATCTGAAGACGTCGTTTCCCAGCGAGTTAGGGAAATTATCTCTTCGTATACAGGAGGAAACGTTTTCAATAAAAGTCGATGTTCTACCGGACGGAACGCATGTCGGACTTTTTTAAGTTTTCAGACCGATCTTTGTGGAATCTTGATTGTCTTTAGTAGACAATCGTCGCAATGGAGACTCGAAGAGCGCAGATTGGAGCTAATCGCTGGCTAACTTTGCGCTCTCGCAAATCTCTTCTATGTACTCGCGCTCGTAATCGCGGGATAACGTCTGTTTTACAACGTTAAATTCGAGTCCGCGCGCGGAATAGCAATCGGTGGCGAACGTGGTATAGCAGGCGTCTGCATGCTCCCTAAATCAAAAAATCCAATCCCCTCGAAAACACTGGTCCGACAATACTGGCGAGCAGGCGGGTATCCGGTATTTCGCGGAGCTCCCATGGACCGGCATCAATCCGGGTTATACGTGCTCGTAACGTGTCTACCTACCGTTCGGCGGCGCATACACCTACACACCCTCGATAACCCAAATAACGAGTTTCCAGGAAACAGAGGGAAAGCGGAGAATCGCATTATTCTACGATAGTAAAACGTACGATGAGGATGTAAGAATTCCTATACGCGAAATTTAACTGTCACCACACGCACATACGATAAGTGCAACTCAGATGTGTGTGTGTGTGTGTGTGCGCGCGCGTACATACAACTAATAACTATTATTACACAGATTTCGCTATCGTTATAATCGCAAATAAATGATATAACACATGAGACTATGGGATCCAACCTAGCACCGAGCGCAGGAGAGATCGTTACCAACATGTATGACTTCCTTTTAAGACAGAGAAGATAGAAAATGGAACCAATGTTCCGGAAGTCACCTTAAAAGGAGCACCCGGAGAGCTTATCAACGCTCTCTCCTGCTCGACGAAGTTCTCGTGCACTGAAGATTTCTCGTTTCGCTGTAACATTTATCCTCGGCTGAATCTCCCAATCCCGCGTTACATCTATACGTGTACACGCGCGCTAAGGCATATGTGTTAGCCGTAAATTCGTATGTATCCGCGTAGATGCGAGATTCGTAGGTACGAGATATCAGCACCTGGTTCACTTGACCGTCTCACATGGCTCTCCGGATCTGTGCTCCTCTCTCTCTCTCTCTCTCTCTCTCTCTCTCTCTCTCTCTCTCTCTCTC
>NW_022639632.1:19344-44956 GCF_010583005.1 Odontomachus brunneus | reverse complement strand
CTCTCTCTCTCTCTCTCTCTCTCTCTCTCTCTCTCTCTCTCTCTCTCTCCTCTTTACCCTTTTCTCCTTCCCTGCTTTGCTCTATCTCTCTCTCTCCATTGGAGAGGATTGGCGTTGGAGAGGATTGCGCGCGAGGAAACGCAAACGGCGGCAGTAGATTCGGTCGGTACGCAGGCAGGCAGGCAGGCAGGCAGGCAGGCAGGCAGGCAGGCAGGCAGGCAGGAGCACAGTAGCGTTCGTGGACGGCCGGGCTCTGCCTGTTAGGCCGTTTGGCTGCCTTGCTGCCTGACTGGCGGGATGGCTGGCTATCGAGCGACGCCGATGCAATTCCAATTCCTGGCTGTCAGCGGCAGAGCTGCGGGAGACGCGTCCATTCGTGATCAGCCTCCCGTGAAATCCCGTGCCTCCCCCGCCCTCCCCTTGGCTCACCCCGAAACGAAACCCGGTCTCTCGCTCTGTCTCTCTCTCTCTCTCCGTCTCTCATTCTCTCCTTCTCTCTCCCGCCGCCGTTCACCCTGTCCTTCTCTCCTTCCAACCCCGTGCCTTCCTCTCGCTCTGATCCCCGTCAACCGCCTCCGACCTCCCGCCATCCGCGTTTCCCGTCGAACATCGAGCCCCTTTCGCTCTCCTCTCCCTCACCATTCTCCTACCCTTGCCGTTTCTACTGTGTTAATGCGTCAAATGCGTAGCCCTCGCGCGACTTCGATTTCGAGCCGAGCCCCCGAGAAGGTGTATCAGCGATGAACTTTGTTCTCCTAAATCGAGCTGTAAAAGCAGTCGAGTCTGCGACGAGTTCAAAACTATTCTCCAATGTGTGTCGAAGGTGCGCGCCTTCTATGGTTTTCGGGGATAATTATCGCGTGAGCTGATTGCTCTTTCAATTACGATAATGTATAATATATTCTGTGCAGATACTTTACGTAAATTTGCTATCTTATTTATTAATCATTTGACGAAAGTATGTCGTACTGTGCTCACATACGGACGCGTGCACGAACGACGACAAAAGTTGGGGCAATGGCGAAACGGCAGAAAATTTATCAGCGTGCGTTGGAATTTATCGTCGCGCAACGATGCCCCACATAAACCGGCCGAGAGAGATCGGCGGATCGACAGATAGGATCCACCGGAGGAAAGATAAATGTCGCCGTACATATGCCGCGGAACGCGTGTACGTTTTGTCGTGTAGGTGCGCCTTTTTCTTCGACGTCAGTGCATTGTATCCACTACATCCGCGCGCTGCGACGGTATTCACCTCGCCGGTGGATTCTTCTTCTCTTCGCAAGGGAGCGCGCGCGCGCGGGGGTTCGGTTCGACGGTACGAGGAGAAGTAAGACAAGAAATACACGGCGACGGGCGAGAGAGAATCGTGGTAGAGCGGGAGGCACGGAAAAGGAGGAAACACGCTGGAAGATGGGTGGAAGGCGGAGAAAGAGAGAAGCCCCTAACACACAACACAATCCGGCGGCTTCGTCTGCTTCGATGGATTTTAAAAGATCCCCGAGATTATTACTTTTTCCTTTTCTTTCATTTTCATTCTTCTATTATTATTTCAGAGGAGTGAGGAACGGATGGATGCGCGCTCGCGTTCGCGCGGGCGTGCGTTCACCACGTGTGCACCAGATTGGTGTGTATGTGTGTGTTGTGTGTGTGTGTTTGTACGCGTGTACGTGCCTCTCTGTACGTGTTCGCTCGTTTCAGGTTGAGCTAGGCCGGGCTTGGGTTGGGTTGGATGCGTGGAAACCATGGACGACTTTGGGTAGGCTCGTTGGTTTCCCGCCGCGACTATCGGCGCGTATTGAAGCTCATCGTCACGGAAGTAACGTCGGGACAACGGCAGCGGCCTGAACGGGAGTGACGACAGAGACGGCGAGTGTCGAGCGACAGAAAGAGAGCGGGATAGAGTGATAACGGGAGAGAAAGATAGTGGCGACAGATTGGAGCAAGAAGGAGAGGAATAGAGAGAGAGAGAGAGAGAGAAAGATGGTTCTAAAATGAGAGAGACCACCAGATGCTGCCACTCTCCCCCTCTCTCTGTCATCGGCATCCTTCGCTCGCGTGTCTTTATTTCTGTTTTATGTCGATGCTCCTCGGCTTTTCCCATCTTCGCGTTTACGAGGAGCACGCAAAGCACTTGCGATGATACGCGAAAATTGACTTTGATGGACTCAATAGGTCGGATAGAATTTCGCGTTCCCAGTGCTTCCTCTGAGACGTGAGAACATGCACCGTCGCTTGGGCATTAATTAGCAGGTAATCGCGCCTAATACGCCACGAACACGGTTTGTGGGTTGTGCGTGAAACACTCGTCTGCAATCTGATTGAAAATCTCACACGGTAAGAAATATTGACCGCGCGCCCGTTGGTAGCGCGCCATCCTCTCTTTATCGAGAAGGTGTATTATAGGTATAATAAACGGAAGAGCGTATATATCTGCTCCGTTATAACGCGAAAGGGCACCGCTCGATGAACCCTACCCAATCTCACGCGCGTCGCGATCTGCGCGCTACAATACGGGCCGCAGACCACAAAAGCAAAAGCCGAATGCTATTATTAACTCCGACCGATTTCCTACAATGGTGGATTTAGTAAGGGTTGTCCCATTACGTACAGTTCATCACACCGCTCTAAGGTGCAGGTAAGGCACAGGTGTGGACGTATCGGGGAAGTTAAATCCGGCGGTGAGGTAAGAAGGGAACGGTTCATTCTGTAACAATCGAGACACCTTTGTTACTAACACGTAAATAGTAAGTAGGTGGATCAATACTATCATACACGCGGAGAGTGTCTTTTATTATCGTCACATCATGGTATTTACCCCGCGCGCTGCGGCACAGTTAAAACTGCTGCTCTATATTTAACAGATCTGCATCAATGTAAAGCGGCGTCATAATCCGCTGGTTTTGCTATTAATAGTTATATGAATGAGTCGCTCATCGCGACCGGAAGCACGCGTTATTGCTTAAAAAAAAACGGCATACGCGTGCAGGTTTATATAAAACATTATCGCATCAACTTACGCAACTTGAGCATGATCGACTTGATTCTCCTTATCGCTCTTGTTTGCCTGCAATCCGCCACAAGCGACTAATTTAAGAGACGTTTTTACGCGGCGACGATACGTGCGCCGAGCTGCGAGCTCTACCGCTCTTGATTTAGACAGATCAGACGCGACCCCTCGATATTTGTAACTCGCACGTCGCTCGAAGTAATCGCCGCTCTCTCGTGAGCTCTCGGCCGAGCTAACTCGCCTAAGTCAATCGGAAATAAATTCGCAGTGGCGCTGTTGAATCTGGGCAGCGTTCCGCGACGATTCGCGCGATACGACCGAAATAAACTCCGAGGAGGCACAATTTATATCCGCGCGGCCGGCCTTTCCATCAAGAGCTAGGATAGTCTCGTTTCCCGATGACTCGTGAAGTCTTCTGAACGTCGCACAGGCATTGTGTCTCTCGTCAGCGACACTTCCTCGCCTGAACTCTCTCGGGAAAGACCGATCGCCGTAAGCGATTTCCGATGCACAGCCACCCTGCGTTCGCGTCCCGCGGCGTGCCGCGTCGCAAGATCAATAGATATTTTACGGCGAGGATTCAATCGAGGTTTGATAGTGGTGTGACTCGGCAAAAAGTTCATGTTGCTAACAGTTGTCGAGAGAACCGGAAGAGTAGCACGGCTCGAGGACAGCACGCGACCGATCGAGCTTTCGAGCGAATAGGAATTCAATTGTCAAGTCAACTGTTTGTATATGTAAAACAGAATGTCTGTCTATCTGTTTATATGTTTCCTATGCACTCCTAAACTTTCTAACCAATCTAGACCGAAGACAGTTGCTGAACTCTCATAAGTTTATAGTACCATTTTATGGCATTTGAGATCTGAAATTAGTTTTTGATAAATTTGTAACTATTGTGATGGGTAGATTAAAGATTTATAAATATCAGAGTGATGCGTCTGACCATCTAGGAGAAAATAGCTTGAAAAGATATATGTTCTGTTGAAATGAATGATATCATTAGGATCTTTACAGGAAACATATGTAGAAAATGTTGTCAGAAATAGAAAGCGGAAGTCTTTGTCAATAAAATAATACGGATTATAAGTGTTAATAATATTTATTAATTTAAGATGACTTTTACCAAGTTCTGATTAATTTAATCGTCGATTAATTCTGTTGTGATCAGCAAATAGTTATTGGTCAATCTGCAGGTTACACGTTTTCTGTTTGCTTGTATAAGTTTTCTGTAAGGGTCCCAACTCTCGGCCGAGTTCTCGACAGAACATATCGACATTTATTTCGACAGAACGTATCTTTTTAGGCTATTTTGTCATGATGAGGCGCGCATTACTTCAATACTTATATATCTGTAATCTTTATAGATTCATTTTATCATTAAAAAAGTAGTTTTTTCCCAAAATTTTTCCATATATGTACACAGAAAAAATACAATTTTGTCGCTGCAACCAAATTTTCGGCTCAAAGATCAGACGAAAACTCAGCTGTAGGAACAGAAAAATTCCTTTATGAGGTTTCTGTATAGTCAATTGTTCTCAGTTGCTTCAACCGAATTCTAATATCGTTGAATGTTCAGACGAATATTTTCGGTTGCGACAATAGAAATATTAATTTTCATAACAGAGATATCGCTTCTGATCACCTAATTTTCAGTTAGTTCCTATTTGGTTGCATCAACTGAAGCTTTTTTTGCGTGTAAGTAACATAATACAGAAATTTGAAATTTGTGCAGAGCCATAAAAGTGACTTTCCCGGCAGTCTAAAGGTTAATCTACTCTTGAATAGCTACAATTTTATAAAAAAAGAAAATAGTTTAAGATTTCGAATGTCGTAAAATGGGACTAAACTTGGCAATTTTTAGAGTTACGCTCTAGAATCCTACGGAAAATGTATAGACTGCATGAAATCTGATTTCATGACATTTTTGACATTTTGTAGTAACCCAGGCAACGCCGGATAGTTTCAGTTAGCAATAAGATAGTTGAAATTGAGAGTCAAGTACCATCGTGATTTGTGTCATTCTTGAAAGGGAAAGAGAGGAAAGTAGATGTCACTTATCAACGGCTCAATTAACATTGCTTATCATCCGCACGTTCGGCACGTCCGACACATGTTGGAGTCGCTAATGATCCCGGAGTGACAACTACACGATCGCACGCAGGTGTCAGATCCAGTCCACGCAGACGGTCTTCTAAATGTTCGTCGCGAGCTGTCACTGACCCTCGTATCTGACACTCGCACCAGCTATGGCCAGCTGAGAGATACCGACGGCCCCGTAGATGCGGATGCTCCGCCGGCATTCGAACGTATCCGGTGAAGGGTGTAACGCGTCCAAGAGGCCGAATGGCGTGCCTCGTACCCGCTCACACCACCTTCCGTGGCTAGCCGAGCTCTCTCCTGTGTTCGCGCAGCGCACACACGCGGCCTCGCACATACTCACACACGCTCTTTAAGGGAGGGAGGTCAAGCAGGACCTCCGCCGCGCCGGCCGGCTCTCGGTTGTACGTACGTCCCGCGGAACCTACGATACATCATTTTCGGCTGGGATGATCTTACGGTAGATTTACCATTTGTACAGTTTATGGGCGTCGGTCTGGGCCATAAACTTGGTTGGCAATGACGGCGACCCGCGCCACCGACGCCGACTAAGTTAGGTAAGCCCGGACGGTGGCTCGTGACGATGGTAGTTCGTAGGGCAAAACCTCGGGAAGGGTAGGTGGTGGTAACGCGCCGCGGTAGCGCTCCGGGGATCTTGCGGACGCGACATTTGCGCCCGCGCTTGGTAGCGCGGCGAAAGTGCCGTCGACATATTGGCCCCTTCCGATCTGTCGGGGAGACGATGGTTTGCGTAATAACCCTCGTGTATCTCACCGCGGTATTAATCAAATTAAAGGATTAATTTCGCTTATTAAAAAACAATCAGATTGTCTGTCTATTTTTGGAAACAAAAGAATAAATGTCGTAAAACATCAGTCGTCATAAATTTCAAACAAATATGTTTTAAAGATATATCTTAGCATATATCTAAAGATATATCTTAGCATATATCTAAAGACATTTAAAACAGTATCTTTTTTTCAGACGTTTCTAAGATGTCTTTTAGATATTTATGTTGCATAGAATAGAATAGCTAACACGTTAATTGTTATGGTGGTTATTGATGAGCGATTCCACGGTGCTGCTGCGTCTCACTAATTTACGCTCACTAATTTATAGTTATAAGCGTAACTAACTGACAAGTTAGATACGCGATCAATAAAGAGTCAATAAAAGGAGATAAAAATATATATATACGTCAGGCTTTTATTTATCGCATCTTTAGTTATTCAATCTTTCATTAAACTTGTGGATAATCAGTGTGAAGATTAACGTGGCAGTCAAAAATGGCGTGTTAAAATCGCTCGAGCGAAATACCCAAAAATTAAAATCCAATTTAACGTATTCTGATGTTATCGAAAGTTAATAAGATTTTTAATATTATCGCCCACAGAGAGAACTGCGCGAAAGAGATGAGGAATTCGCGTTGGATTGCGGCGTGAGGGCGCGCGTTAAAATTCGAGCGTAAAGCACGTAGTTTCACATTGCCGTTAATTTGACCGGAGCCGCGGACGTCTTTATATTTTGTGCCCGTTTCGCGTAGCATACCGAAGGGAAATCACATAAAATCCGGCCGCTCGTGCAAACTCGAATTACTACGCATCGCGTACGTATCGGAATCGCGCCATCGTCGAGCTCGTTACGGGGCGCGCAAAATCCTTTTTGGACCCCGTCGTTCGTTGCGTTTGACCCGTTTCGAGAGATTCCACAATAGGATGAGTGGCGAGCACGGGGTATGCGGGATCGAGATATCGTGTGTGTCTACGGGGTGGCCCCGCGCCGCCGCCGCACAAGCGGCTCTACGGCAAAGCGCCGGCACACACAGAGCGCTGCGGAATCGGCGAGTCCCACTCGATCAGAAGCCGAATGGAAATTAAATGCGCAGCCGACCGTTATGCTGATTGATTTGTATTCTGCGATCCTGCTGGCACGGCGAGGAAGTGTGCTAAACTGTGGAATTTATGTTCTCTCCTAATTGCGTCGCCCTTCCCTCTCTCATGTCCGCCCATCTCTCGCCCACATTATTGCTCTCTCTCCGCCCGCTGAAGTAACGTCCCTGCCGGGCTGATTCTACATTCATGTGAAACGACCATGTTTTTACGATACGCGCCGATATATCGCCGAGACGGCTATGTACTTAACGAGGATGTCCAATTAGTATTAAAGTACTTAAAATAATAAGTATTAAAAGTACTTTAAATAATAAAAATTTTGTGCACCTTTAAAGATTATGAGGACGATAAAGGGGACGGTAATGTTCTCTCGCGAGATGTGATGTTTGTCAAAACGGTTTTTTGCACACGTTAAGCGCGTACACGAATTATATTTTTAAAATATTGTCAGGGATATGACGGTCTAATTGCACGCATATATCGCGCGTCAAGAGCCACAGCGATGGTCATGAGTCATAATCGTTAGAAGTTGTAATTGCAACGTTGTTTGCGCTGTTAATTTTTTTTAAATATGTTCGTTGGAAATGTTTGTCTTAATAGACGGTCACACAGTGCGTATAATGCTGACATCTCCTGACATCGTCGAGAAATATATGCTGTTTTATCAGTTTATATGGTACAAATAGTTCCCTCAAAACTTTCGAATTTACTTAAGTGTCTGTTATTTACTTGATTTCATACAATATTGAGAAACCTATATATAAACTTGTATATGCAAATATATATGCATTTATTGTTAATAGTTCCACGCGTATCTGGTTAATTTCATTTCCTCATTTATATATTATTAACACGTAAAGATATTGCAAATGCAACAGCATTTCTCCAATATCCATCTCACCAATTATTATGTGTGATATACAGATATTAATGAATTTCAATTATGAATTATTTCACTGTCTTATTGGTGCTTAATAAACTCCGGCTTATTGGCGGATGGCCAATTACCGACGGCCAATATCAGCGCATTTTATGTGTATATACGTTAAGACTCATTACTTACATTGCAGATAATTGATATTTACAATCATAAATGTTGAGCAATTAAGGGGATGCTGAAACTGAAAACTTTACCGACAGAACACTGACATTTTCTGCAAAGTTTACGTCGTATTGGTTACACAGAGTTACAAATGCTTTTACGCAATAAAAGTACGTGCAAAAATAAATAGGAGCATTGCTCGATATGTGACGAAAACGAACAAAAAAATTTTAATATAACATCTCAAGCTGTTAGTTAGCGTAATATTTGTCTAATCCAAAAATTCCGTAGCTTGTATACCCTGAAAGTGTGGATGCTCTAAACAGAAAAATTTTGAAGAACATTACTTTTGAATTTGCATTTGAAAGCTTAAAAATATCGAAAAAGTTTGCAGAAATATTTCTACACATATATGGTTAGGTTTTCTGTTGAATATGATAAAACGAAGCAACACACCTTTAGTAAGTTCTGTATATACAAGAAATACGAAAAGGATAGCATGATTATGTTAGTGACGATCGTCTCTGCATTATCGACATTGTTCGAGTTTGTTATCGACTCCAGCATCCCCTTAATGATCGTCATTATTTATATTATCATTCACTGATAAGAGCAGCTTATCGCGACGGCGTATCGATGCTCGGTTATGGCGTCGTCTTTCTATTTCTAGCGTGTCTGGATTCCATGGTCAATTCTGAGTTAAAATCGATATTTGGAGCTTCACAGGTACGTGGAGTACGAACAAAAATGTTCATACCAGCACTCAATGACTTAGCAGCGCCTGCGCGATACTGCATTACCGTTTGTGGGTGTCTGAGCGTGCTGGTTGTATCTATTTGCCGCGGAAGAGCCACGCTGAAGTGTCTCTCGCTATTCGCAGCGAGCGCTGTAAACGTTTACACACTCTCTGTATCTCCTGCGTACTACGAAAATATCTCTTAACGCAGATTACTTTTTCAGAATAGAGTGCTTGATAATGTGCAATGTATCATCGTTTTAACGTCTGCAACTGTTCCTTCTGGGTGTCGAGAATGCACAGATATGACTCAGCGAAATATACAGAGCGAAATGATAATTACGGGGTATGGAATCGTTAATTATTAAACACTTACTTAGAAATTGTAATATCAGGAAAGTTGAATTTTACCGACTCCCTGGCGGGATCTTGCATTCACTCATGCATAATGCGACATATTTATATAAAGAGGATACTGAGTAGATTGCAGAATCGCCGAGTCTCGCATACCAACGAGATAGACTACTCAGACCTCCTACTTTTACCCTAATCAGGATGCAACCCTTGACGCGATGCATACCCATCCCCCGTTCTCTCCTCTCGTTCCGACGTTCCCCGAGCCGGCGCAGCTTTACTTTGCCGACAGGTTTGCGGCTGGTGAGAAGTGCGGATTGGCCGAGCCCGGGGCGACCGGTGCGATGGTACGACGTAGCAACACAGGAGTTTGGTAAAACGAGAATCTTAGTATATCCAAGACGGCAGCTACTACGAGGTGTTACATTCCATCCGAGATTTTCAAATTACCGGATCATGCCCGGGGAAACTGCCTGGCACGGCAACTATCTAAGACGCTTAACGTCGTCGGCGCCGGGTCGCGCGTGGTTTTAAGTGACGATCATCCTTGGGCGTCGCCTGGTTCAAGTGGACGGCGGGAATGAAGTTCGAGATTTAGTGGCTTCTTGCGTCCGACAGCCTGACGAACGGCGCCCGTCGGCATTAATGATCGGTTACCTAGCTCGTTAGATATCCGTTTTCGTTAACGTGGACGGGATAAAACGGGGAACGTAATATGTATCGTATAATTTACGGCGAAATTTTAGTTTCCACTTAGTTTCGATATATAGCGTCGCTACTATTATGATTATTATTATTATCATTGCGACTAACATATCTTTATCGGGAATATCAATTAGAAAGAGAGAGAGAGAGAGAGGGAGAGAGAAGATATGACGCCATTAGCGCATAATTACGAGAAATACATTCGGAGTTTTTGATAATTGTGTAATCGGTTCGAACGTGCAATTTGTTCTCGCTACGGTAGGTCGAGTTTTAATTGCAGTGATTTGCACGCGGTATTGTCGCGGTTAAGTGGGAAATAAATTTTAACATTTTTACACAGAGATACGCTACGGGAAAGATTTCCCACTTCCACCGTGAAGGGACGCTTGAGCCAATAACTTTTCACATTTTGCGAAATTAATTGTTATGCAATTGTGACGAGGCTTAAGGTAAAAGTGCCAATACCTGGACGTTTACCAAACTCTGAACATTCTTATTTATCTGAACATCTCTTATTTTCATCCTTAAATATGAATGTATTTAAACTGCCAATATGGAATACACGTATACTTTCAAGATACGTATATCTATATTCCGTATTAAAGACTTAAATATATCCTTTAAATATGAATATTTAAATTTTCACATGAAACATATGTGCATTTTCAATATACGTATATACATTTTACGTTAAAAGTTTCAATATTCGTGTTTCAAGAATGAAATAATAAATAATAATGTTCAAATTAGGTGCGAGTCCAGGCATTGAGACACTTTTGTCTTATGCTGTTTTCGCCGCAGGAATACGACGAATGAGATTTTCCTTTGCCCTTTTTTATCGAACGGAACGGTCCATGACTTAAGACATTGCGACAAACTATTACGAGTCTAAAGGCGACGTTTCAAATTGATGTAACCGCGGCGGAACATTTTTCTATCGCGCGCGTTGATCTTTCTTCTTGTGTACTCCGTAAAAACTGAAACCTTCTTACGACAGACCATTTCTGTGTAACAGTCATCAAAGTGGAACATTGCGACGATCGTGAAGTAACGTGTCGCGAGTGAAGAAAGCGATTGTAATCATTCGCGTGTTTGCGAACTTTTATGACTGAGCTATTTGTGTAGAACACACTCAAGAATAAACATACCATGGATCATGCGGTTAAACGCGAGAAGTACGACGCAGTTGGTGCGATTACAGGGATTTTCTCTTAGGCCGCTACGATTCTGGCGAAACTTGACGTTTATCTTATCGCGGCGCGAATATCGAGCAATTCGGTTACCGCGATGCGTCTCGCATGTGCAAATGATTTTGCTGCTTGCCCGTGTAAACCGTCCGGCGCGACCGACTAATAATTATTATTACGCGCGTACGCAATTATTAATACACGTATAATGCCGCGTGGTGATAACGATTCCAAACTAATTGCTCGCCCGCGTTATATTTTACGTTGTTATGTTAAATAAGGCACGTATTAAAACACAGGAATATACGTGCAAAGTTGAAACCAATTAAATTACAGATGCGTCCTCCCGTCGCGCTCCCCACATCGAATATACAGGCGGATTTAATCCTTCGCCGCTGTCCCGCGCGTCGAAGCGAATTCAACGCGCCCACGGCTCACGGTTACTCGTCTCTCCATTGCGTCCTTTTTTTCAAAAGACCCTAAATGCCGCTTCTCTCTCTCTCTCTCTCTCTCTCTCTCTCTCTCTCTCGTTCGCGCTGGAGTTAATTCGCAGCACGGAAAATTCTCTATTTGCTAGCGAAATCGAATGTGAGTGCAGTGCGCGCGAATAAGATCCTATCCGAGTCGAAATTTCTGCGTCGCTTTCCACATGAACTTTCTAACATCTATATATTCTTAAGGATCAATATCTGTATGTTTACCTATATCGGAGACTGGCTATATGGCCCCAAAGGTATGTTGCTTATGTACTTTTTTTCATATGCTTTTGTTTATCTTGAGAGAAATAGTGGATACACAAAATCGGGAAATGGTCCTTTTAAAACATAAATACTTTTCCCTGAGTTTTATTAAAATCGTAATAATATTACAGTTAAGAAATAGAAAATAAAAATTGATTTAGTAAGAGCAAAATAAATTTTCGAGCTTCTTGAAATTTTCTATTAATATTTTCCATCGTGACTGAGTAAAATTAAGCAATGTGCTACTAGCTAGAATGAAATTTTTTGCAAGTATATGGTATATTATTTCTGGTAATAAATGCACTTTTCATTCATAAAATGATTGAAGTAAAATATATGAGCGGGTGAAGTAAAGTTGGCCTATATATAATTTAAAGCCGGCAATAGAGCTGTGGAGACTTCTCGCAGAGACTCCGAAACTATTTAAAAAAATCAGGATTTATATATATCTTTCTTTTTTTCAGCCAGCGCTACTAGACAACTGAAAGATGGCTATGTTGCTGCATGTTCGTATTTTGGTTATTATAAATCAGAAGATATGGTTAATAGGGTTGTAGTGGGCATTAATTAATAGAAGAAAATCGTCTCTATCTTGTTTATACAGTCATTCACAACAATTAGTTGTCTAAGAAGTTGTAACTTCGATATTCTAAAATATAATCCCGGTCTCTCCTACACATAGAAACTAAAATCTTACTTAACGAAATGTTGAAATGGATGACGAATTCAAAAATGTCGATAACGTAGAAGCGATCGTCATGATCAACTTCTCAGACAACTAATTATTGTGACTGACTGTATAAACAAGATAGAGGCGATTTTCTTCTATTAATTAATGCCCGCTACAACCCTATTAACTGTATATTCTGTTTTATAATAAACAAAATACGAACATGCAGCCATCTTTCAGTTGTCTAGTAGCGCAGGCTGAAAAAAGAAAGATATATATAAATTATATATCCTGATTTTTTTAATAGTTCCAGAGTCTCCGCGAGAAGTCTCCACAGCTCTATTGCCGGCCTTAAATTATATTTAGGCCAACTTTACTTCGCCCGCTCATATATTTTATTTCAATCATTCTTTTCGTATTTCTTGTATATACAATCGGCGTCAGAAAAGTTGTTCGTTTTGTTTTTGTAATTTTCGTGACGCATACGTGTTGTCCAATAGAAGTTTGTCAATAAGAGAATTTTCTTATTGGACAAGACGGATGCATCCTGAAAATAAAATAAAAAAATAAAGTAAAATAAAATTGAACAACCTTCCCGTGCGCGCGACGTTGATTGTACATATGGATCTTATATAAATGTGTTTTGTTTTACTACGGCGGGAAACAACCACGCATATATGTATATACAGAAATCTTTCTACAAACTTTTCGTGTATTTTTGAGCTTCTACATTTTATTGTGAAGATATACTCTTTGAAATTTTCGTTAGCGGAGCAAATACACGTGCAGTGCGCACAAGCTGCAAAACTTTTGTATCAATTTAATATTTATATTAACTCATAGCTCGAGATGTCAATTTTAATCTTTTACATCATTTTCGTCACATGTATTAAGTAATGCTCCAATCTATTATTATCGATGAAAATTTCTGGGTACTGCCTGTAACACTTTCAACAATTTCGAATAGACTTTTGCAGCGCGGTCATAAACGCAGTCGTAATGTCTTCAGAGGGCAACGCACTGCAGGCCGTTATGTCAAGCCTCAGCTTCTATCAGCTATCTTCGGTAACTCGGTTCCACGACTTTTTGTTGCGGCGATCGTGGAAAGCGCGAGATCACTCGTGCGGTACGCACGGCACAATTAATATCGGCGCCGTCTGATCGATAGTTCGCGACAGTGCGACGTGCAATCGACCGCCTGACATCGTCGACGCAAGTCCGACCCGCGGAATCCGCGACTTCCTCGATGACGAAAAGAGTCGCGCCTTTACGCAAGCCGACGATTGAATAACACGCGACCCCTGTCACTATTTCTCACAAGGTAAAGCAACGTTCGACAAACTGATTGCTCTCGGCGAGACAGGTGTCGTCGTCGCAACTTCTTTCCTTCAGCAACGGGAGAGGAAAAGGAATTTCTTCCACCGTAGAAGACCTTTAATTACGAAATGCAGCGGAGCGGCGATCTAAATTACTCATTT
Organism: Odontomachus brunneus; assembly: GCF_010583005.1. NCBI lineage: Eukaryota > Metazoa > Arthropoda > Insecta > Hymenoptera > Formicidae > Odontomachus > Odontomachus brunneus. The sequence continues at coordinate 31,042 of NW_022639632.1, read as the reverse complement.
GAGCGATTAGCCACAGTAACTTGCGAAGCACGAAATACGGCTGCGAGTACGAATATAAATGCGCGTTCCTTGTCGAATGGAAATTATTCGGCTCGAGGAAAGTGGGAGCTGTATAAAAGAACCGGCTAAGCGGATCAAAGACAGGAAATCCATCGAAAATCGACGAGATTGATCTATCTAATCGCGCGAGATGCATTCGGTATTTCTGCTCTGTTCGTTACTTTCGTATCTGCTCGTTTGTGGCACTCTGGCCGGGCCTATTGTTTACGAGGACGCTGCCGAGGACGATGTCGCCGTCGTCGGTTCGTACATCCGCGAGGTGCGCCAATTGGCGCCGCTGAAAGTCGCCGCGGAAGTGGAGGATCTAATGAGTGCTAGTAACGCACCGAAGTCACGAGACAATAAAAAACGCGTGAAAAACGTATCTGGTACGTGCTTCATAATTAGTGCTTTTAGTAGAATAGGTCACGACGTAGAGAGGAGAGTCGACTCGGAAAAATTACTTTCACGCGCATTCGTGTAAGAGATAAATGGTTGCGAGAGAATTAACGCCAAATTGGAATGAGAAAATTGCCAAAAAATTTGCATTTCGTCGCCCTGTCTCGTCCAAAATGTCAAATTAACGTTTATTGCCGAGCGCAGTATTTTGTAAACGGGTTAGACGTCTTGTCGAGCGTAACAAGGGCGGACAACAATGCGGTTTTAGGCAAATCAGACGAGGGTGGTTACTACAGAACCTACGGGAGCGATGCGGAGGGCGAGAAGGGTTACTTGAAGGAAACCTACGGCAAAGGTGATCAAGGCTACAAGACTCTCGACACCTTCCACAAACAGGACGGCGACGAGTACGAGTTTGAGACGCAAACCTCCTATGGCAAGGATCTGGTTGACGATAACAGCGAGAAGCGTAAAGAGAAGAAAGATCATGACCACGAGGGCGCAGGTGAAACATCGTTAAATTTCGACTATAATCAACAATATCGGACATTAAGGGGATGCTGGAGTCGATAGTGAATTCCAAAAATACCGATAACGCAAAGATCATCGTCATTAACACAATTACGCTATCATTTTCGTATTTCTTTTGTAAAAATAGACATTATGTCAATACGTGTTGCTTTGTTTTACCACGTTTATATAGAAACCTTTCTGAAAATTTTTCGTTTACTTTTGAGCTTCTATATTCAATTGTAAGGGTACGGAAATATTCCTACGGAAATGTTCGTTAGCGGAGCAAATACCCGCGAGCAAACACATACGAGATACGTACAAACTACAGCAATTATGTATGAAGTAAATATTACATCAACTGGCAGCTCGAAATATTAATTTTTAAATTTCTTGTTGTCTTTATCACATATTGAGCGACGCTCAAATTCATTATTGTACATATTTTCAGTGTGTAAAAGCATATTGTAATTCTGTGCAACCAATACGACGCAAATTTTGCAGAAAGAAGTCAGTTTTTTGTAGGTAAAGTTTTCGAGTATGACACTCTCTATAAGATGATCCCCATAAAGGGATACTGAAGTCAATAACGAACTCAAAAAATGTCGATAACGTGAAGACGTGGATCGTCACTAACTCAATCACACTATCCTTTTCATATTTCTTGTATGTACAGGGTATGCGGTAACTGACGACAGAGCCGCAATAAAACATATCAATCTAAACCAAAAAGTTCTCTATCATTTTTCAAATTGCCAGGTAAAATTTTGAGTTATTAATCAAAGAAAATTGGTGAATGATTATACATATGTTATACATAAATCTTTTTTAACTATTTCTTTTTATAATGACAAATACTCATATGTCACCTTTCTTTACACAGTTTTTTACGATTTTTACATATTTTTCAATGAGTCAAAGTGACTTTAATGGTTGTTATATAGTATTTGATGTACCAGGAACTTAAATGTGTGATTAAAGTAATTTTAGCTTATTGAGAAATATGTGAAAATCGTGTAAGGAAAAACTATGTAAGAAAAGATGGCATATGAGTATATCACTATTGAGAAATATGTGAAAATCGTAAAAAACTGTGTAAGGAAAGATGGCATATAAGTATATCACTATGCCAAAGGATTAATAGCTAAACATCTATGTAGTTATTTACAAAATGGTAAAGAACTTTTTCATTCAATTTAACCAAACACACGACAACAGATGTCGTCATCACAGTTCATCTACGATATCGCGCGTGATTATTTACTAGTCTTCTTTCATTAATAGTTAAAAAAAAATAGTTAAATAAAATTATACGTGGTTGTTTGAAAAAAAGTAGAGTACTTTTTAGTTCAGATAGATGTGTTCTAGTTGTACGCCGCGGTTTCGTCGTCAATAACCGGACCTTGCATAAATCTTATGTAAATATGTGTTTTGTTTTACTTAACGCAAAAAATACTCATATAGAAATCTTCCTGCAAACTTCTCCGGCATTTTCAAGCTTCTAAATTTGGATGTAAAGATACAACAATTCGTCGGAATCAAACAAAGAAAAATCCACGTGGCTTAAACCCGGAAACCAAATCTAATATGCATGGACACCGCGAAAGCCTAAAATATTAAATAAGATATAACAATGTTTAAAAATTTTCTGAACGGAGCAAACTCGCGTTTAGTACATACAAGATCTTTTGTATCAGACGAATAATTACTTTGACAGGATGTGCTGATTTGCTCGAAATGTCAACTTTGAAATTTCTTGTCGTTTTTTCATATATTGAGCAATACTCCAATTTATTCTCCCACATATTTTTACTACGTAAGAACATTTGTAACTATGCACAGCCATTATATAATACGTAAATTTTGTAGAGAAAAATCAGTATTTTGTCGGTAAAGATTTTGATTGTAGCATTCCTTTAATGCGACATGGTCAACGTGAGCAAACAAAAGAAAGTCTTAATCGAAAATGATATGATCGTCACTGTAATTAGCATTGATTTCCCGCGCTGAACGTAAACAAGGCTTTAACAAAACTTTAATGTTCACTAAGTGAAAACTCATTTAAAGTTGGTTTTTTAATAGTAGATTAAATTTGAGAGAGAGAAGATTAAAGTTTAAATTCTGTTCTAACATATTAAACACATTGTTAAAACAGAGTTTCAACTTAAATCAAAACTTAAACTACTATTGAAAAATCGGTACTTAATGTTGAGCGAAAAGTCACTTAGGTTCTTATTCTGAACTCTTTTTAGTCGAAAGTGCTTCTAAACTGAAAGCCAATCAGAAAACATATAATTACATTCAAAGGCATTTATCAATAAAAAAGAGTTCAAAATAAGAGTCATGTGTACACTTCGACCAACGTCGATTGAACTTTAACCCGAATTTAAGTCTTTATCTGAATAGAGTACAAACTCAAATTAATTTAATCGGCGTTGGTAGAAATGACCATTAATCTAATCGTTCATTTAGTTTTTCAAACGATTAGAAAAAATTGTTGTTTGCTCATCATTTTCGTCTAGATTTAATATGATACGATATGATGCATTACGCTGTCAAAATGACAGATCAGCCGAATAATCAACAGCTATAATGATATATTCGTGTACCCGGACACGTTGCGGACGATTAGAAAATGTAACGAGCTTCAGTGCAGTAAATGTTAAGGCTTTTATGCTTTATTAAAATTTACTAAGTGCGGAGAAACCGATTTCTTTTTTTCGATTCAACGATAGAAATCATCTCCGCGACTTTCCGCGCATTTCCGAGGGGGAGCGCGAGCCGAAGTCGCAGAAACTCCCATGAGAGTCCATAATGCAGCGAAACGCTCGCCTCGTTCGAATTTAACGCGGGTGCAGCGAAACTGTTCTTAGTAAATTGCGTTTAATACGGCATGAAAACTTTTATAGGTACTATGGTCGATACCGACTATGCCGGCGGCGGGGATGGCGAGTACTCGCATTATACCGGAAGTGACGACGGTGGTGATCACTATAGCAGTCACTACACGGAGAAGCAACCGGAATCTACGAGTTACGACCATAACGAACATTATTCCTCCGGAGGTGGCGACGAGGGATCTTACGAGATGCACAGCTCTTACAGTTCTGACGACAAAGGAGAGGATGACGACGAGGGGGATCATTATTAATTTCATCGCTGCAGAAAATAATTTTAATACCCCCATTGATATTTAACACGATTCATTCGAGCGGAGTGTTTGATGTCATTTTTGTCCTTTTATTCGCGAATGTGTACAATTATTGCGAATATATAAACGTTTTATCGCGAGCAAAAATATGTTATTATTAAAGCTATCGAAAAGATTACATACACGCTTCGATAGACACACGTGTATGCATGTGTGCATATGTGTGTGTATGTGTGTGTGGATGCGCGTAGCGCGACAGATATTTTGATTTATCTCCAAAAATGAGAACGATGTGTACGCGCTGTTTCCGCTATGCTGCGGGCGATTAACGGTCACTTTGTGGCCCGTGAATTCATCATACATAGGCGAATTGTAATAATAGTTTATGTTTGCTAATAAAGTATCATCAGCGACGCGCGTGTTAATTTTGCCCGGCTGTTAACTTCAAATTCTGCGTTGGCGCACACGCGATGCGACGGCGCCGGCGCGGAGCTCACCGAATGGCGTGCTCTCGTCCGTAATTGGCGCGACAATTATAGCTGCGCGACTGATCTTTTAATTGCTTTAATTAGAAGATGCGAAAACAATCCCGCTCGGATCGACGAGCCGCGTCAAAACCGAGCCGCGTGCGGGGCTAACGCCGACGGACGAGTCGAAAGCTAGATTAATATTATAACAGCGTTTCCATGATGAAATTTGCCTTTACGCTTTCAGCTGGAATCGATCGTGGGAGTGAGTGCGAGCGTACGCTCGAAATTACCGCCCGGCGAAACTCGTTACATTAGCAATGTCCGTGCATGATCGATTATCAACAGCTAATCCATTCTGGGGTATGTTCCGCGTTGCATGCAAATAGTCCGTTCTCACGGTACGGATGGGTGCGTGCCCGCTCATCGAAACTCGTTGAGTTCTTAACCGATTAAGTGCTTCGTGATCGAAAACGCGTGCGTGCGGTCACAAATATACGCGACTGATTCACGCACGGAAGAAAAAGACGGTACAATCGGCCCATGCATAAATCTAGTTGCATTAACTAGATTTAATAGTAAAATACAACTAATTACGTGGTCGCTGCAAAACCATAAAGCAATTACCGAGGCACAGTGACGATATCTGCTTGCTCCAACCGGAATGTATATCCGTGATAAATGTCACGCTAGCCGATTTCTGGTTGCCACAACCAGATTACGCGCAAATACATTGAGATGATTGATATATACCAAAGTACACTGCAAACTGAAGTGTGTTCTTTTCGTTGAATCTTTTTACATGTTTCTTTTTACACGTTTAAAATTACATCATTTAACCCTAAAATACCAAACATTGATAAGTGGGTAACCAAGTTTCGCTTGATTTTTTAAGACTTTCGATTATGATAATTATTTTTGCATACATTAATTAAAACTCACGTCAAGTTGATTATAAATATATAAGCTTTCTCCAACCTGAAGAACTCCTACTCTCGAAGAAAATGGAGTCACAATTTTAACAAATGGCGTCATGCTAACAAAATATGCAAACAAAGACAAGTATTAGTTAGCGGTGATAGTTAATTCAACTACGCATGACATGCGCCGCATATTTATCGTTTACCGCCAAACAATAATGATGTAGAACTTGTCAAGGAAATGTTAACTAATTAGTGATTAACGATAATTAATTATCAGACAACACATAGCAGGTTTGAATCGCGGAAACCATCAATACAGAACAACAAAAGGCGCAAATTAGAGAGATATATATTTTTGAAATTGATTCGACATGAGCTTTAATTGTATGCAATTAAATAGAAATTATCATTATTGAGAGTCATTATTAAATCTGACAAAAGGTCTATGGGCGCTTACCACTTGTTCACAATCTTGCTTTAATTCTCAAGCTGTAAGAAATTGACCAACCACAGTTGATTATTTTTAAAATAATCGATTGTGGTTGGTCAATTTATTACGGCTTAAAGATTAAAACAAGATTGAGGACAAGGGGTTAGTCGCAATCTTTATTGTTCTTAAAGGGATACCGGAGTGACGAACTTGATAAGCGTCGATAACGTAGAGTGATCATCAAAAAGTAGAAAAAGTTATTATCATTTACCGACGATATCGAATTTATGTATACATAGATAGTTATGAAATAAAGACGATTATCAAATAGGCGTTAACATGATACCGCTATCATTTTTTCACAGATATTATGCAAGTGTGTGTGCTATGTTGTCATTTCAATTTTTTTACACATAGACGTTACGTAAGTGTGAATGCCACATTGCCGATATTCGCATTCCCTTCAAAATAGGCTTTTGATACTTTTCTGATAAATTCTTCAAACCGCTTGTGCATCAAAGAGTTTTTAGAGAAGAGTGTTGTAGACGCAAGCGTAGTTTGCGAATAATTTTTTGAAAAACACGTCACCTATTATTTGAGTTTCCAATATAATTAGCAACGGTAATTAAACGGTAGCAAAAAAATTTGAGATATCATTTACATTTCGCACTGACCAATGTTACACTATATTTTCGCACGTAATTTTATCATATAAATTGGAGCAGTTAGTACGCTATAATTTTTGAAAAATCACTATCTAAACTAAATTTATATCTCACTAAATTTTTGAAATCAATATCACGACAGCAATAGTTCCACATCGTTCTCATCTTTGAGGCAGGAATGTTCTATTTCATTTATGCATGTACTTTTATTATACAAAAGCACTTTTAATTTTGGTCAAGTCAAGCAAAATTTGTTGGGAAATGTTGTTGACGTAATACCGAATATCTTTGCAAACTATTGTCTCATGCTAATTCGACATAATTAAAAACCCTTTTACATGGTGTAAGCACGTGCGAAAATGAAGCGAAGCATCTATCGATATGAGACGAAAATGATAAGGAACAGTTACTATCACGATATTGAATCTTTCTGCAAAACTACTTCTTTCTATCTCCGTCGAATGAAAAACCCTTTTGCATGGTGAAAATACGTGCGAAAATGAAGCGGAGCATCCCACATGATTTGGGAAACGATGCAGAGCGAAATAGTCAAACTCCATGTCATTTTTGAAAATACATCTTTGCGAACACGAAAATTACTTAAAAAAACTGTAAGATATTATCTCAGAATGTGTTCCAGATGCTGACACTATATGACCTAACATGACCGACTTTCGGTCAATGCGCCGAATCCGACATTCCTACGACCGTTAGTTGGATCCAACGTTATTATGAACACGGCTTTGGGCTACTGGAAAATTATTTTCAAGATTTTGGGCGTATTACTGAGGGAGTAGAGTGACATTACACACATTGTCATCCAAGAGACGATGCAGACCGAAATACGCACATTTCACATCATTTTCGAAAACACACCTTTGCAAACGCGAAAATTTGTTTAAGAAACTTTAAAAAATTATCCCAGGCTTAACTAACTCGACTTAATAATTTTGCGGAAATATAAAACACTTCGGTTGAATCTCGATTTAATAATTTAGCGGATCTTCAAAACACATCAGTTCGAGTCTCGGCATAATGGTTTAGCGGGATCTCAAAATACTCGGGTCCGAATTTCGATTTAATAATTCAGCGGGAAATCGAAACATTGCGATTCGAATCTCGGCTTAATAATTTAATTTGTTGTCCTTAATTTGTCGAAATCTAATTTGTCATCTTGTTAATAACAAACGCGTATGCATAAGCAAATATATCCGAAGAGATAGTGTGTCGTATATAATACGACATAAAAAGTTATAAAGTATATTAATCAAATAACATATATAGAGCATTTGGTATATATAAAATATATAGTATATATAGAGCATAAAAAAGCATATATAACATATAACATATTGAAATATATCAGTTGACATATTGAAATATATCAGTTTAATGTATCATCAAAAAATAATCCGACGAAAAGGAAGCCTGCCGAGTTAAAATTTCAATTGGCCATTATGTTATGCAAGAATGATCCAATTCAAAAAATTTTAAACTTTTATCAATGGATACTTCATTCACATCTTTTTGAACCAAACCAAAAAATTCAATGCTTATGGGTGCTTGAAATGAATTAATAAACAGTTTTCTATTTTTTATCAGCTACGTTTTTTGCATATTTTTCTAAAGATTGAGCTAGTCAGTACTCTTAAAGAAATGGAAATCCTTGACTCGTCGAACTATTGCAAAATTCTCAAAGCTAAATTCTTTGGTTGGATCATTCTTACGTAACTCCGGCGAATTGCAAATTTCAATTCTTACTTTACTTCCCGTCGGACCCAATGCGATTTACATCTACGTGCATGCAATCTACGTAAAGTGACGCTTTGTGTCTACTATATGAGCGTCTAAATTGAGCGCTCACCATTGCGCGTCGTCCCACGATGTCCAGGGTCCACCAGCCATCCTGTCTTAACATCTGACACTGCAATGGTCCTCGCGTCCCACGTCGCCTGTAATTCACTCCCGACCGCGGTAATCTAACGGAGGTTTCACGAAAAATCCCGTTTCTCTTGGAGGATACACTCCGAGTTGCGAATTGCGTATGAAATATCGCGAAATGCGTTTTCAAGGAAATGTCGGCCTTTCGGATAAACGAGTATGTGAGTATGTGCAACGAATTCAGCAAAGGTCTGATTACGTTGTAGTGTATCGCTTTGGTATACGCGCGACGCGAATCGCTTACGTAGAAAACGGAATCCGCGAGCGAAGGGAACACGCGAAGGCCGATCTCGCGAAACCTTTCGATGCGTGGGCGAAGTAATTTGTACAAAATTCTTACGTACAACACGGAATATCCCTGATGTAACGTTTCGATAGTGCAGCGTAGTAGACTGCAATATAGCTCCGCAATATTCTTGCGGATAACAGCTCCGCAATACTTTTGCGAAGAAAATTCCGCAGTGTTTCTGCGAATAACAACTTCGCAATACTTTTGCAAAGACAATTCCACGATATTTTTACGGATAACTGCTCCGCAATATTTTTGCGAAGACGTTTCCGCAATATTTTTGCGGATAACAGGTCCGCAATACTTCTGCGAAAACAATTCCGCAACGCTTTTGCGGATAACAACTCCGCAACATTTCTGCGAAGTTTGTTCACGACTCTTCCGCAAATACGATCAGGTAAAATCGCAAACCTATCAAATTAATAATCGCGAACGCGAGTGAGAAAAATCAAAAACTATGAAAATTGTGTATGACTTGTCTACATCGCATTTTTCGCGAGGAATCAACGCTCACTAGCATTGGCTTTATTGTGTACCGAGTTAGGAAAGTCTAACTCTAAGTGAAAAATTGTAACCTGAAAATTTTCTGACAATTGTGAAATTAATTTTGCAAGCAGTTTACATAATCACGTTAGATCGCTTCGCGCAGATGCCGCACGATATCGAATTTTACTTAATAATAAAGCACAAACTCTACTTTATGAAATGTAATTGCGATTCAAGCTCACATGAGACAGAGAATTGAAAAAGTTAACGACCGGCGGAAGATCTATGACGCGGCTGATGTGATTGTGTATTTTCTGTGGCGCAATCACTTTGCGCGTTGATGCAATCTCTTTGCGCGTTGGCGCAATCTCTTTGCGCGTTGGCACACTACTCGAGACGCTTAGAAGATCGCATTCAATAAAACTGAATAATTTTACAAAATTTTGAATGCTCAGAGCGTATATTCAATATTTTAAACAGATAGTGTTGGAGTTTGATTAATCAAAATTTACTCTGACAAAAATCGTCGACCAATCAATCATTTAAATCAAGTTAATCAATTTCTAAATATATATACAATGGGAGAAAAATATTTGAAAATTTTTTACCAAATTTATGTAAAATATGCATTATTACTAATATTATTATTTGAAACAGCGATCTTCCAATTATTTCGAGCAGTGTGGTTTTTATTGGACGGCACGTACACATTACTACAACTACAGCAACGTAAATCGCATTGATAAGCATGCACTACATCGAAAGACTTTTTGTCTTTCTATTATCAATATATTTCTTGTTTTGACTCACCAAACCGCCGATCAAGGTAGCCACATTCTGCTTTCATTTCTGGAACAGAAAAATATCATTTCGCCGATTAGATTCATGCATTGATGACGATTTGAGTAAAAAAGTTTGAAGGATTAAAAAAAAAATAAACGCGACATTTTTCACTCTAGAAGAATTTTTCGGAATGCATTCACACTTGGAATATTTTCCACTTTCCTTTTTTTCGATGTTGCAAATAAATCTCTCAATCAGAACAAATAAAAATTTTTCAAGTGGTAATGATACTCAGAAAAAATTCTCCCCAAGTGTAATTACGATTTAATCTTTGATTCGATGCAAATTATCTCAATTTCGAGCAAGAGAATTATCAATCTTATCGGATTTCTAATTACAAATGTTAATTAATGAAACTCACCTTCGAGCTAACCCCGCTCGGCCCGAGCCAGATCCTCCGGCGCAGCAGCTCCTAAGAGTCGGCTGGTTATCTGTTTCGTCTCTGCAACAGAAAGCAGATTTAATTTAGTATTATACACGACAATGGAGGCATTACGGAACTCGATTTCAAACAAGAGAATTTCCAGTTTTATCGGATTTATCGAAATTATAAATTCAAATTGGTGAAACTCACCTTCGAGCTAACCCCGCTCGGCCCGAGCCAGATCCTCCGGCGCAGCAGCTCCTAAGAGTCGGCTGGTTATCTGTTTCGTCTCTGCAACAGAAAGCAGATTTAATTTAGTATTATACACGACAATGGAGGCATTACGGAACTCGATTTCAAACAAGAGAATTTCCAGTTTTATCGGATTTATCGAAATTATAAATTCAAATTGGTGAAACTCACCTTCGCGCCAACTCTGCCAGGCCCGAGCCGGATCCTCCGGCGCGGCAAACCCCAGTCATCGCATCCCCTAGAGCGGCGTGATTGCGTCTGCTCTACTGGATCTCTGTAACAGAAATTTAATTTAATTTAGTAATTTAATAATTTAATATCAATTAGTTACACGCGACAAAACGGGGCAAAACGAGGGAAAGAAATTGTAATGGCATGTTTGAGTTCCTTCCCAATGCGCAATAAGAAATAATTAAATCATAGCTAAATAAAAAAGTAATAATACCCGATTAATATTAATAGGTGTTGATATTAATATCTGATCGACAACCATATAATAATATCCGGTAATATCAACTTATTATACACGACAGCAAAACGAGGTAAAGAAATCGTCGTAACATGCTCTCAATATTTGCTTCCCAATACGCAATAAAAATAATTAAATGACAACCGAATAAAGAAATAACAATACGCGAATAATAAATGGTATGGGTGATAATATTTGCTCGGCATTGAGGAACTCAATCACGGCGTTTCTGTATCTAACAAGTAATAAAGTAAATAAAATTACCTATAAAGCCCGCAACACCTACTCGCATGAGGAATATTCTTCTTAATTTATCTTAATTATCGCCTCAATTGTCGCGAAATCAAAACGGGATATTAAAAATCGGCACGGAATAATCTACAAAATAACGCAGCATCTCCCGCGATGTGCTCGCCTCGGCGGCTGAGAGCGTTATGGCGTGACGCGCGCCTGCCCCCCCCCCCCCCCCC
>NW_022639632.1:18481-19296 GCF_010583005.1 Odontomachus brunneus | reverse complement strand
GGGCGCCGCTCAGTCAGCGGCACGAGCCGACCGTTACCAAGGTTTGTTTACCTAGCCTTTGTGGAGCCTAGAGTTTTTGTTAGAGCCGTTGCCCAGGTATTGTTATTACCGATTGTTCGATCATCGTTATTTAGTTATTATCCGCTCGCGGCTATTATCACACGATTGTCGAGTAGATACTATAATTGTTCTAAAAAAGTAATAATATTCGAATAATAAAAGGTAGTAATAATAATATTTGATCGACAATCGTGTGGCAATAGCCGCGAGCGGATAATAACAAAATAACGATGATCGAATAATCGCTAATAACAATGAATAACAATAACTGGATAACAGCAATAATAACTGATTAAAGACGAGGTAAAGAAATTGTAACGCACGCCCGTGTTGCTTTCTTATGCATAATAGCAATAATTAAATAATCACCGAATAAATTAAATAATAATCGAATAAAGAAATAATAATACTCGAATATTAAATGCATGATGATAATACTTGATCGATATTGAGGAATTCGATCGCGACGTTTTTCTATCTAACAAGTAGAAAAGTAAATGAATCGCGGTAATTACCTGTCGTAGTAAAGCCCACAACACCTGCTCACGTGACAAGTACGCGTCTTAATTGTCATCTCAATTGTCGCGAAGTCAAAACGCGATATTAAAAATCGGCACGAAATAATCTAAAAAATAACGCGGCAGCTTTCGATGTACTCTTCTCGACGGTTGACAGCGTTGTGGCGTAACGCTCGCGCACGCGTGTTTACATGCCACGTCCGCGCCCCCCCCCCCCCCCCCCCCCCCCCCCCCCCC
>NW_022639632.1:13603-18346 GCF_010583005.1 Odontomachus brunneus | reverse complement strand
CCCCCCCCAAGCGCCACTCAGTCAGAGTTACGAGAGTCCGTTCACCTAGCCTTTGTTGAGCCTAGAGTTTTTGTTAGAGCCGTTGCCCAGGTATTGTTATTACCGATTATCCGATCATCATTATTTCGTTATTATCCACTCGCCGATATTATCACTCGATTGTCGAACAGATATTATTATCCGTATAATATTAGTTTCTAAATGCAAATGCAAAGGTAGAACAATGTTCTTCAAAATTTTTCTGTTTCGAGCATCCACACTTTCAGTACAAGCTGCGGAATTTTTTAATTAGGCAAATATTACGCTAAATGACAGCTTATATTAAATATTTTGTATTATAATTTGTTCGTCTTCGTTATGTATCGAGCAATGCTCCTATTTATCTTTGCACGTACTTTCATTGCGTAAAAGCATTTGTAATTCTGTGTAATCAATACGACATAAACTTTGTAGGAAAATGTCAGTGTTCTGTCGGTAAAGTTTTAAACTTCAGCATCCTCTTAAGTGAGACGATGTTAATGAGAAATGCAATAGACGTTGCAATAAGCATCGGTTGTATCGAAAATCAAGATTATTTTCTAATAATGTACTCACGATACATCCCGACGATCGTACATCGCTATTTCGGCACTCCCGACACTTATTTCCGCGCCAGGCTCACTTTCGATAGATAAAAGATGCGAAGAGTGCGGAGCGATGTCGATCGCGATGTGGTGGCTGCTTGTTCCGAAAAGATCGATATCCAAGATGGTCGCGCAATCACCGACGCAGTGCCGAAAGTGCGCGCCAAAACGTGAACGATATCGCGATTTGACAAGGATACGCTCTAGTAACTCCGTATCTCTCACTCTCGCTGATGGACTAACCGCGAGATCCGACGTCGTGTACATCTCTGGCATCGTTTTGTCTTTCTTTTTTCCTCGGATTATCATCGCGATTCTAACTCCTCGTTAATAAATTCGACAATCGTCCGATTCTACTACTTGAGCGAGTCGATGTTAATGAGAAATACAATAGACATCGCGACAAGCACCGGCTGTATGTATCGAAAATCAAAGGGATTACTTTCTGATAACGTACTCACGATATATCTCGACGATCGCACATCGCTATTTCGGCACTCTCAATACTTATTTCCGCGCCAGGCTCACTTTCGATAGATAAAAGATGCGTAAAACGCGAAGCGATGTCGATCGTGATGTGTCAGTGCAGGCGGCCCATCACGAAAAGATCGATGTACAAGACGGCCGCGCAATCGACGTCGCAAAGTGCCGAAAGTATGCACTGCGGCGTGTACGGTGGCGCGCTTGTACACCGTCCTATCGCAGTTCCGCGATGCCACTCGCTGAATCAATAGTTACTAGAACTTTCCGACCAGTAATGCGACTTTGCAACTTCTAACGACAGCATAGTTATTGTTATGGGTCTTCTACAATAAATTATTAGCCAAGTTACAAACAAATTAAACAATCACAGTCAGTTTATTTTCAAAAATAATCGACTGTGATTGGTCAACTTGCCTACGGTTTATGACTAATATCTTATTGTAAAAGGCCTATTAGGTATATTAATGTGTTGTACGACAAGTTTCAGTAAGGCATCAGCGAGAGGATTGCGTACGAGCGCGTCACCGTACACGTTGCAGTGCACACTTTCGGCACTTTGCGACATTGATTGCGCGGCCGATCTTGTACATCGATCTTTTCGTGACGAGCAGCCTGCACTGACATATCACGATCGACATCGCTTCGCGTTTTACGCATCTTTTATTTATCGAAAGTGAGCCTGGCGCGGAAAAAAATATCGAGAGTGCCGAAATAGCAATGTGCGATCGTCGAGATGTATCGTGAGTACATTATTAGAAAGTAATCTTGATTTTTGATACACACAGCCGATGCTTGTTGCGGCGTCTATTACACTTCTCATTAACATCGACTCGCTTAAAGGGATGCTGAAGCTGAAAACTTCACCGATAGAACACTGACATTTTTCTGCAAAATTTACGTCGTATTGGTTACACAGAATTACAAGTGCTTTTACGCAATAAAAGTATCCAGACAGCACAAGATCTCCTAAGGACGTCCTAAGGACGTAGAAATGTCCTCAGGACTTCCTTAGGATGTACTCTGGATGTCCCCTGGATATCTGTGCTGTTAGAGTATGTGCAAAAATAAATAGAAGCATTGCTCAATATGTGACAAAAACGAACAAAAAATTTTTAATGTGAAATCTCAAGCTGTCAGTTAGTATAATATTTACCTAATCTAAAAATTCCACAACTTGTACATACCGAAATTGTAAATTGTGAATGTTCCAAACAGAAAAATTTTGAAAAACATTGTTCTACCTTCGCATGTGCATTTGGAAGCTTAAAAATACTGAAAAAGTTTACAGAAAGATTTTTTTTTTTTTTATTAAGTTTTCCACTTGTATTTAAGTGGAGGGTGTCCTTAACCTCCACAGTGGAGGTACGGTTATCTGACGCCTATACAGAAAGATTTCTACACATGTTTAGTTAGGTTTTCTGCTGAATATAGCAAAACAAAGTAACTCATCTTTATATAAGTTCTGTATATATAAGAAATATGAAAATAATAGCATAACTGTGTTAGTCATGGACATAGTGTACATGGACATTGAATGTCCTATGTTTTGTCGTCTAATAGAGAGAAACCAACATCTAGAAAGAGAGCGAAAATAGAGGGGCTATAGTATTCTTCTTATTTTGTCACTTTTTTGTTGCGTGTACATCCATTTCTCGTTTCCATAATATTATACAGTGCAACAACACCCCGACTAGACTGGCAAGTAAAAGTTTTATTTAAATCTTATTGCACACTTTGTCTGTGCAGAAGAGACAGAGAACAGAGGGGCTGTACATATTGGCTTCTCTTTTCTGACTGTATGCGAGGTCCATATATACTACGTCCATGGTGTTAGTGACGATCACCTCTATATTATCGATGTTGTTCAAATTCGTTATCCACTCCAGCATCCTTTTAAGGGGATGCCGGACATGAAAACTTTACCGACATAACATTGACTTTTTTCTGCAAAGTTTACGTCTTGTTGCTTACACAGAATTACAAACGCTTTTACACAACAGAAGTGCATGCAAAAATAAATTGGAGCATTGCTCAATATGTCACGAAAACGAAAAAAATATGTTTAAATTTTGAGCTGTCAGTTAGTGCAATATTTGTTTAATATAAACATTCTGCAGGTCGTAGATACTGTGGATACTTCAATTAGGAAAATTTCAAAGATTACTATTACATTTTCAGAATTTAGTTTCGATGTCAAAAAAGATACGAAAAGTTTGCAGAAAAGTTTATGATTACATGCGGTTAAGTTTTCTGACAATTATGATAAAGTAGAGCGAAAAATTAGTTTACGGATATTTTTCGAGATGGCACCGTACTTTTATCATACTTTTTACAACGTCCGAATATTCAGAGAGCGTGTGTGTGTGTGTGTGTGTGTGTGTGTGTGTGTGTGTGTGTGTGTGTAGTTTCTCACACAACTGTTTATCGCAACGGCTATAATAACTGAACAAAGATGAAAAAATCATAAAGAAATCGTCGTAACGACACGCCCGAGTTGCTTTCTTATGTGTAATAACAATAATTAAATAATAACCGAGTAAATTAAATAATAATCGAATAAAGAAATAATAATACTCGAATATTAAATAGTAGTGATAATAATATCTGCTCGACAATCGTGTGATAATATTCGCGAGTGGATAATAACGGAATAATGATGATCGAATAATCGGTAATAACAATATCTAGGTAACGGCTGTAACAAAAACTCTAGGCTTCACAAAGGCTAAGTAATCAGATTGTCGTAACGGCCGGCTCGTGCCGCTGACTAAACGGCGCTTGTGGGGCCGCGCGGTCGGGTCATGTAAACATGCGTGCGTGAGCACGTGCTCGAGTGTTACACAATAACACTCTCAACCGTCGAGGCGAACGCGTTGGGAGTTACCGCGTTATTTTCTAGATTATTCCGCGTCGATTTTTAATACCGTGTTTTGACTATAATTAAGACGATAATTAAGACACCTCAAGACGCGTACTCTTCACGCGAGCAGGTATTGCGGGCTTTACCGTGACAGGTAATTACCGCGTTTCCTTTTTATTTGTCAGATAGAGAAAAGTCGCGATCGAGTTCCTCAATGTCGATCAAATATTATTATCATCTATTTAATATTCGAGTATTATTACTTTTTTATTTGATTGCTTTTTAATTTATTCGGTTATTATTTAATTATTGCTATTACGCATAGGAAAGTAACTCGGGCGTGCCGTTACGACAATTTCTTTACCTCGTCTTTAATTAGTTATTATCGCCGTTGTCCAATTATTGTTATTCATTGTTAACAATAATAACGAAATAATGATCAAATAATCGGTAATAACAATACCTGGATAATGGCTCTAACAAAAACTCTAAGCTCCACAAAGGCTAGGTAAACCGACTGTCGTAACGGCTGCTCGGGCTGTTGACTGAGCGGCGCTGGGAGTGGGGAGGGGGGGGAGAGCGCGCGGCCAGGCGCGCGTCACGCCATAACACTATCAGCCGCCGAGGCGAGCGCATCGCGGGAGCTGCCGCGTTATTTTCTAAATTATTTCGCGCCGATTTTTGATACCGCATTTTGACTTCGTCACAATTAAGGCAATAATTAACACAATTTGAGACGCATACTTATCACGCGAGCAGATGTTGTGGGCTTTACCG
>NW_022639632.1:9641-13387 GCF_010583005.1 Odontomachus brunneus | reverse complement strand
ATTACTTTGCTGTGGTGTAGTGTGTGTATGTGCAGTCCAATAAAGCACACTGTTCGAAACAATTGAAAGATCGCTTTCACAAATAATAATATTAGTGATTATGCATTTTTATAAATTTGACAAATTTTGAAGTATTTTTCCCCCAATGTATATATATTTATTTATTGTTTGACTTACTTACATTAATGATTGGTCAATGATTTTTGTTGAAGAAAATTTTGATGGATTAAACACTAACTGGCAAATGCCATTGCAGTGTGGAGTATACGCTCTGAATTCAAAATTTTGTAATATTATTCAGTTTCATTGAATGCGATCTTCCAGTCTCGATCAGTGCGCCAACGCGCAGAAATTGCGCCACAGAGATTGTGCTACAGAAAATGCGCAATCAAACTACCCGCCTCAATAGATCTCCCGCTGATCGTTAATTTTCTCAGTTTTCTTTGTCGCGTGAGCTCACGATTGCATTTCGTAAAGTATAGAGGTCGTTATAAAATAAAATTCGTTATTGTGCGGCGTCTGTGCGAAACAATCTAACGTGATTACTTACTGTTCGCGAAATTAATTTCACGATCGTCGGAAAATTTTCAGGTTTCAATTTTTCACTTAGAGTTTCCTAACGCGGGACACAATAGAGATAATGCTAGCGAGCGTTGATCCTTCGCGAACAACACGATGTACACACGTCAGTTATGTTTACTTACGCGGCGCGCGACAAGTTCCATCGAACGAAGACAGACGTCTCACGCGGTAACATTTTTTTCGCGTGAATTTTGAATAGAATATTTATCTCTATCGTCACAATTTTCATAGTTTTGATTTTTTATTCATATTCGCGTTCGCGATTATTAATTTGATAGGTTTGCGAGTTTCACTGGATCGTATTTGCGGAAGAGTCGCGAGCGAACTTCACAGAAATATTGCGGAGTTATTATCCGCAAGAGCATTGCGGAATTGTCTTCGCAAAAATATTGCGAAGCTGTTATCCGCAAAAATATTGCGGAATTGTTTTCGCAAAAGTATTGCGGAGCTGTGTTGCAGCCTACTACGCTGCACCATCGAAACGTTATATTAGGGATATTCCGTATTGTACGTGAAAATCTCACACAGATTACTTCGCCCACGCGTCGAAAGATTTCGCGAGATCGGCCTTGGATTCGCGTCGCGTGTTCCCTTCGCTCGCAGATTCCGTTTTCTTCGTAAGCGATTTGCGTCGCGCGTGTATCAAAGCGATGCACTACTCGATTGAACTGTTGCTGAATTCGTCACACATACTGGTTGTTTATCCGAAAGACCGACATTTCCTCGAAGATGCAGTTCGCGATATTTCATACGCAATTCGCAACTCGAAGTGTATCTCCAAAGAGAGACGGAATTTTTCGTGAAACCTTCGTTAAATTACCGCGGTCGGGAGTGAATTACAGGCGACGTGGGATGCGAGGACTATTGCAGTGTCAGATGCAGCGAGAGGATGGCTGGTGGACCCTGGACACCGTTGGACCACGCGCAATGGTGAGCGCTCAATTTAGACGCACGTATAGTAGACACACAGCGTCACTTTACGTAGGTTGCATGCATGTAGACGTAAATCGCATTGAGTCCGACGAGAAGTAAAGTAAGAATTGAAATTTGCAATTTGCTGGAGTTACGTAAGAATAATTCAACCAAAGAATTTAGCTCTGAGATTGTCGCAATAGTTCAACGAGTCAAGTATTTCCATTTCTTTAAGAATACTGACTTGCTCAGTTCTTAGAAAAATGTGCAAAAAGACGTGACTGATAAAAAATAAATAGCTATTTCTTAATTTCTTACAAGCATATATAAAGCTTGAGTTCTATTTGTTTGTTTCAAAAAGATGTGAATGGAGTATCCATTGATAGAAGCTTATAATTTTTTGAATTGGATCATTCTTGCATAACAATGGTCAATTGATATTTCGATTCGGCAGGCTTCCTTCTCGTCGGATTATTTCTTGATGATATATTAAACTGATATATTTCAACATGTCATATTTATATGTTCTATATATGCTATATATATTTTTTTATGCTCTATATGTTTTACATATACCCTATGTATACTCTATATATATTTAATTAATATACTCTATAACTTGTTATGTCGTATTATGTACGACATACTATCTCTTCGGAGATATTTTCTTATGCATACGCGTTTATTGTTGATAAGACAACAAATTAAATTTCGACAAATTAAAGACAACAAATTGTATTCTTAAACCGAGACTCGAACCGAAACGTATCGATTTCCCACTAAATTATCAAACCGAGATTCGGACCCAAACGTTTTGAGGCTTTACTAATGTATTAAGACGAGTTAGTTAAGCTTGGGATAATATTTAAAAGTTTTTTAAAGAAATTTTCGCGTTTGCAAAGGTACATTTTCGAAAATAACGTAAACTGTGCGTACTTCGCTCTGCATTGTCTCTTGTATGACAAAGAATGTTACTCTATTCCCTCAGTATCACTCTTGTATGACAAAGAATGTCACTCTATTCCCTCAGTATCACTCCCAGAATCGTGAAAATAATTTGCCAATATCTTAAAGTCGTGTCCATAATATTATATCCATCGTAGCTTTCTATTCGGATTTTCGCGCATGCACAGTGGTACCTACTCTGCGCAAGGGCCGAAAGTTGGTCGTGTTACTGCAGGTTAAGTCATAATCTATTAGCATGTAGAGCATATTCTAAGGTAATTTTTCACGTTCCTTTAAAGTAATTTAAGTGTTTGTAAGAATTCAATTTCGCAAAAAACGTCAAGTCTGCGTATTTCCCTCGGCATCGTCTCCTGAATGACAACGAGTATAAGTGTCACTCTACTCCCTCAGTATCGCTCCCAGAATGTTGAAAATAATTTGTCAATATCCCAAAATCGCGCCCATAATGTTAGATTTTCACCTTAGCATTATATTCGGATTATCGAGCATGCGCAGTGATACCTATTTTGCGCATGGGATGAAAATTTTACTGCAGGTTAGGTCATATAGTTTTAGCATGTAGAGTACATTTTCGGGTGATTTCTTACAGTATTTTAAAGTAATTTTTGCGGTTATGAGAGTTCAACTTCGCAATAGAGGTTAAGTGTGCATATCATGCTTTGCATCGTCTTCAGAATGACAAAGAGTATTAGTGTCACACTACTCACTCAGTATCACTACCGGAAACTTGAAAATAATTTGTCAATATCCCGACGTTGCACACATAAAGCTAGACATATCGTAGTAGTCTATTTCGATATTCGCCCATGCGCAATGGTACCTATCCTGCGTATGGGACGAAAGTCGGTCATGTTATTGCAGGTTACAGGTCACATAGCGTTAGCAGATAGAGCACAATCTGAGATAGTTTTTTAGGGTTTTTTAAAGAAACATTCGCGGTTGAAAATGTATATTTTCGAAAATTACGTCAGATATACTTATTTCGTTCTGTATCGTTTCCGAGGTGACAACGGGTGTTTGTGTGACTCTGTAGCACACCCAGTACATTTAAGATATTTTTCCAACATCCCAGAATCACCCCCATAACGTTAGATTTGTCATAGTAGCACATACGGATTCACCCGCATGCACAGTGGTACTTATTCTACGCATTAGCCGAAAGTAGGCTATGTTATGGTAGGTTATAAGTTATTTCGCGTTAGCGTAGAGAGCACTATTTGGGATAATTTTTTACGGTTTTCTAAAGAAACATTCGCCTTTGAAAAGGTCTATTTTCGAAAATTACG
>NW_022639632.1:2384-2451 GCF_010583005.1 Odontomachus brunneus | reverse complement strand
AGATAGGCTTATTTCGTTCTGTATCGTTTCCGGGATGACAACGGGTGTTTGTGTGACTCTGTAGCTT
>NW_022639632.1:1864-2107 GCF_010583005.1 Odontomachus brunneus | reverse complement strand
TCTATTTTCGAAAATTACGTCAGATAGGCTTATTTCGTTCTGTATCGTTACCGGGATGACAACGGGTCTTTGTGTGACCCTGTAGCACACCCAGTACCTTGAAAATATTTTTCCAAAATCCCAGAATCACCCCCATAACGTTAGATTTGTCATAGTAGCACATACGGATTCTCGCGTATTCACAGATGTACTTATTCTGCCCATAGGCCGAAGGTAGGCTATGTTATGGTAGGTTATAAGTTA
>NW_022639632.1:1637-1854 GCF_010583005.1 Odontomachus brunneus | reverse complement strand
CCGAAAGTAGGCTATGTTATGGTAGGTTATAAGTTATTTCGCGTCAGCGTAGAGAGCACTATTTCGGATAGTTTTTTAGGGTTTTTTAAAGAAACATTCGCTTTTGAAACTGTCTATTTTCGAAAATTAAGTCAGATAGGCTTATTTCGTTCTGTATCGTTTCCGAGGTGACTACGGGTGTTTGTGTGAATCTGTAGCACACTCAGTACCTTGAAAA
>NW_022639632.1:1298-1391 GCF_010583005.1 Odontomachus brunneus | reverse complement strand
TCAGATAGGCTTATTTCGTTCTGTATCGTTTCCGGGATGACAACGGGTGTTTGTGTAACGCTGTAGCACACCCAGTACCTTGAAAATATTTTT
>NW_022639632.1:452-732 GCF_010583005.1 Odontomachus brunneus | reverse complement strand
AGTTATTTCGCGTTAGCGTAGAGAGCACTATTTCGGATAGTTTTTTAGTGTTTTTTAAAGAAACATTCGCCTTTCAAAAGGTATATTTTCGAAAATTACGTCAGATATGCTTATTTCGTTCTGTATCGTTTCCGGGGTAACAACGCGTGTTTGTGTGACTCTGTAGCACACCCAGTACCTTGAAAATATTTTTCCGACATCCCAAAATCACCCCCATAACGTTAGATTTGCCATAGTAGCACATACGGATTCTCTCGCAAGCACAGTGGTACTTATCCAA
>NW_022639632.1:0-442 GCF_010583005.1 Odontomachus brunneus | reverse complement strand
ATAACGTTAGATTTATCATAGTAGCAGATACGGATTCTCGCGCATGCGCAGTGATACTTATTCTGCGCATAGTCCGAAAGTAGGCTATGTATGGTAGGTTATAAGTTATTTCGCGTTAGCGTAGAGAGCACTATTTGGGATAGTTTTTTAGGGTTTTCTAAAGAAGCATTCGCCTTTGAAAAGGTCTATTTTCGAAAATTACGTCAGATATGCTTATTTCGTTCTGTATAGTTTCCAGGGAGACAACGCGTGTTTGTGTGACTCTGTAGCACACACAGTACCTTAAAAATATTTTACCAACATCCCAGAATCGCCCCCATAAAGTTAGATCCGTCATAGTAGCACATAAGCATTCTCGCGCCTGCACAGTTGTACGTACTCTTCGCATAGGCGGAAGGCAGGCTGGGTTATGGTAGGTTATAAGTTATTTCGCGTTAGCGTA
>NW_022639631.1:708942-709090 GCF_010583005.1 Odontomachus brunneus | reverse complement strand
AACGTCATCTAACTGTGAGCCGCAGGAACTAAGTTTACCACCTAATAGCTTCCGGGGAGATCGATGGTGTCCGACAGCTCCCGGTGGTTGCGCCGGCTTCCTCGGTGACGTGGTCCTGTTGTCTCCTGGCGAGGTTTGTGTAGCCTTG
>NW_022639631.1:702907-708932 GCF_010583005.1 Odontomachus brunneus | reverse complement strand
GGTTGCGCCGGCTTCCTCGGTGACGTGGTCCTGTTGTCTCCTGGCGAGGTTTGTGTAGCCTTGTCGGGAGCGGTGCACTTGGACACGGTGCATTTGGACACAACCAATCACAGCACCGTGTGATTAGAGACATTTGTAGGGTCCCTTGGAACAGCGACTTGTGATTGGACTGTGTCCAATTGCCCCGTGTCCAACTGATATACACCCGCCTTGCCAGCCGTCGGTCGCAACGGCAGAGGCGAGGGCGATCTTAATGCCGGTGCTGCATACCGTGGCGAGAGTGGTCGCCGTGTCCGCACATCCCATATTGTTAGTTGTTCTAACGGCAGTCTGGTATGACGGATTGGCGAAAGGTTGAGGGCATGTAGGTTCCAGGGCCTGAAAGATTCAGCAGAGTATCCGCCGTGGTCTCTGGATTTTTCTGCTGTAATGGTTCCTGCTGACTGACGCTGCGACGCTGTCGCCTTGGATGCCTCTGCGTTGCTGGCAGCCGGTGAAAATACAGCCACCGATGATGCCTTATGATGCCGCTTGAGTGGCGAAGGCGTCCCTGGAGGTGTCGCTCTCGGTCGAGATCGCTTGCGTGGAGACGGCGTCCGTGGGAGGCGCGTCGGCGAGGGCGTCGCTGGCAACGAGGATCACGTAGATGTTGGCGAGATAGGAGCGTGTCCTACCGGTTGCTCTGCCCGGTCATTTTCGCTGTCTGTGCCAAACAGATCCCGCAGCTGCGGAGTGGTGGCCAACGCTGGCTTTTGGCCTCGTCTTGAGGCCGCTCCTGTATCGGCTTCAGGGTGTTTCCGTCTCCTTGCATTGTACGTGATCTTTCTCCTTGCCAGGAGAATTCGCTTTGGCTCCTAGTCGCGGAGCTGGTACTCCAGTGCAAGTATTATCTCTTCTCGAGGGATCTTTCCTCTGTCGAGGTCGAGAGCAAATTAATTCCCTTGGCACCATGCTCTCTATTTATACTTCTTTTCTTATCATGTGTTGAATGTCCGTGAATTAAAATTCTGCGAAAAATCACGAGGTTCGCGCTTCTCCGAATTTCGATGCGGGACTCGCGCTTCCCCGAAATTCGTCGCGAGGCTCGCGCTTACCGTTGCCCGGCCACGCTTCTCGGAAACGCGTCGTGAACCTCGCGCTTCTTGGAAGCGCGTTGCGAGGCTCGTGCTTCTCAGAAGGACGGCGCGCGTAAGGTGCTCCCCAAATAAGGCATTTCTTATTCCTTTTAAATGCGAGTTGCACCTTGCGTGGCGTCTGGCTTGCTAAGACGCCACAGTGAACAAATTAACCCACAAAGATGTCACAAAACGCTTGATTTTATATATAAATAACAATGATTATTTTTGCCTTCCTCGTACCTTCGTCGCAGCCCACGTTTACTGTGAGCGCGGTACTGTGCGCACGGGGGAACTCCATGAGAGGTGGAACCGCATGAAATATCCGCATTCCTCGTTACAACAATTAACGATGGAATTAATGAACGCATGTAACTATATCCGAGGAAGATTGCGGTATTCTTGAAATCGAGCGTTTTCAGCGATATCTTTTGGATGAGGGTTGTGCTATAGTAATTTATAATTTCTCTAGTTTCGCTAGCGGAGCCCCTCCGATGTACAACAGGCACGCAATGCTCGCCTCCCAGGGACGCGAGGTAAAATATAGATTAAATATTTTATATTACGATCGCGTCATTTTAATCCGATTTTAAATTTAAAAGCAACTGCGTGTAGTAGATATTACTGCGTCGCTTGTAACAAGAGCTACCGTCGTGAAACAAATCATCGGTGCTCAAATGTGTCCGTGATGCCTTCGGCGTGTGATTCCACGTGCAACGCGAATGTTCGATGCGGAGCGTGCAATCGCGTCTTTTACGGTCAAGAGTGCCTCGAGTGTCATCATATGTCGGGAAATCATATGCGAAATCATACGACGGGAAGACACCATCCAGTATCTGCAACATGATACGATTTTGTCAGGATTGTGATCTCATGTGTTGTCTCATTAAAAGAAAAAGTAAGCACAGATGCGGCGAGATTATTTGCAAGGTGTGTTGTTCCTGGAAGTCCGTGAATCATTTTTGTTACATGCGTCCGCTTCGTGATAACACTGAATCGAGCGCGGTAACAAATTTGAAGGACAGGAGGAACGTTCCTTCCCTGGTATCGTCGGAAGAGATGGACTCAGCTGACGAGGTTTCGGGGAACCGGCGAAAAGGTCGCGTCGCGTTTGTATTTTATGATTTTGAGACGCAGTAAGACGATACGGTCGAAAGTACGGAGAGCGTGAAAATGCACGCACCGACTCTCTGCATCGCTCAACAAATTTGTGAAGAGTGCATGAAGGAAGACGACATGTCGTCGTTATGTCTTTGGTGCTGTACGTGCGAATTTATATTTCGCAATGATCCCGTGAAACATTGTCGATTTCGCGACACGTACAACCCTTATAGAAATATCATACTAAGAATCATTGATAATTACTTATTATCAATAAGTAATTATCTATGTAATTATCGTATTTTTAATACTAAAAATAAGTAATTATCAACGATTCTTAGTATGATATTTCTATAAGGGAACAAAGAGTTTCTCGTAGATAGTATATATTGCACATAACGCGAGTGCGTTCGACACGCAATTTATCTTGCGTTATCTGGTCGAGAGCGAAAACATTAAAACGGAACCGAAGATAATTTTAAATGGTACAAAAATAATGTTATTTTCTGTCGGACGAACCAAACTTATCGATAGCATTAATTATATGCCCATGCGCTTGTCATTGTTGCCAAAAGTCTTCGGGCTGAAGGACACAGTGGGCAAAGGAACATTTCCTCACTTATTTAACACAGTAGAGAATCAGTTTTATGTCAGTCCGTTACCCGTTACAAAATCCTATTATACATTTTATAATATGATACCAATTTTATATTATAATACTCGTGTATTTATTTGAGCACCGATGTTCCCGATAAATACGAGCCGCATACGGGTAACTTTTTGGGCAACATGACGAACGAACTTGAAAGTTACGAACGCGATAGCTATATCGAGGCGTTCGTATCTGGCGGACCAAAATTTTAGGCGTACGTCGTTTGTAATGTAGAGAGGTGTACGCAGAAAATATGCAAAGTAAAGAGGATAACCTTAAATTTTGAAAACTCGCGGCTGCTTAATTTTAATTCTATAAAATTATTATTATTAGTCAGAGAAAAACAAACGGTAGGAGAAAAGTCGAGTGAAGAGGAGGAATAAGCCGCGATAAAATTACGGTTTAAAGCGATTCGGCGTACAGCGTTCCATGATATTATCACGAGAGACGAGATGAAATCCGGTATTGCTAGAACATAGATTTAACGGTTACTCCGTACCGTATGATTACTTCACGAACGCAGAATGATACTTTGTGTTCCTCCTTCTCCCTCGCCGTGAAGACCTGCAATATTTTTTATTTCTTGCTCGCGAAAAATAGTATATATTTTAGTTTACTCTTAGAATATAAGAAAAAATATATAAAAGTTTTTTTCTTTCTAAGAAATTTGTATATCAAATAAGAAATTGTAAATATACCGAACAGTGTAAATATACATGGCGATCTATGTTTTACGGACAATACAACTAATGTATACCAAATATAAGAAAAAATGTACATAAAATGGTAAATACATTTCCATATTTTCCCCTCATAAAAGAAATATGTATTTTTGATGTGAATTTTATATACTGTTCAATGAATAAAAATTTGACAAGTACATCAGATTTGTACAATAAATGAAAATTTTTAAACTATATATGATACTTCTAATTTTTCACCCATTTTCCGCTTCAGACTCTGCGAAAAAGAAAAAAATTTTATAAAACTAACTGCTAAAATATCTGTGTTTTAATGCACCAAGTTAGACATCTGCGCGCGCGCGCATGCGGGGTTACCGCCGGAAGGGAGATACGAGCTATATCTTTCTCCCTAACGCTAAATAAGCTTCCGTTATCGCCCCCGCGAGAGAGCTAGTTCGCCCGCGCTGCGCAAATTAGCTCATTTGAGGCGTTCGAGCGAGCTTATCCGAGAGCACGCGTCACGCCGCGCGGGAAGCTCTTCATCCGCGGCGCTCCTCCGCGAATAGTCGCTCGCGCAAGCGCAGCGGCCGCCGCGATGGGGTCCCCCGACGAGTTAGCTCATCACATGCACGCACGCATCATTTGAACCGAACTAAACACAACGTTTATGAAGCTTCGCACAGAGACTTAATCGTTCATTTTGCAAGATGGATATGTGTTGGAAGCATCCCTGGACATCGATCGTTTGTGGTCCCACGGGATGTGAGAAAACAATTTTTGTAAAAATGTTTCTTCGGCACTTATCCGTCATGTCTGACGTGCGTTTCGATAGAATTCTGTTTCATTACGCAGAGTGGCAGAAAGCGTACCGTCAGTTGCATCACGAGGTGGCGAGAAAAACTTTGAGAGGCGAAGCAATCGCGTTTCGCGAAGATTTACCACGCACTAAGGATTACTTGAACGTCCCTCTCGTCGCAAAACTGATGATAATCGACGATCTTATGAGAGAATTGTTCTCGTGCTCATGGATTTGTCGACGTGATCATGGATTTGTTCACGAAAGGTAGTCACAACCTCAGCGTTGTGCTTATCTCATAAAATCTCTTTTATCAAGTGAAGTGGTCGCAGGCAACGTGACATTTCTTTCAACACGAATTACATCGTGGTGTTCAAGAATCCTTGCGATTGCGCACAGATTCGACATTCGGCACATCAGGTTTATCCGGATGATCCAAAATTTCTGGAGGAGGCGTACGACGACGCTACCCCGCGGCCTCACGGATAATTGCTGCTCGATCTGAAACAGTCCACATCGAGCAAGTATCGGTTTCGGACGTG
The DNA here is from genome assembly GCF_010583005.1 of Odontomachus brunneus. NCBI lineage: Eukaryota > Metazoa > Arthropoda > Insecta > Hymenoptera > Formicidae > Odontomachus > Odontomachus brunneus. Next base: position 704,043 of record NW_022639631.1, on the reverse strand, counting down.
TATCTTTCTCACGGATAACACATACTACGTTTACGTTCCGCGCAGATCAACCAAAAGTTTTTCATAAAAATCAGCAACGCTTCGCGTCAGTCTTATTCCTGTAATGGCAGTGAAAAAGAGCGAGAGAGTGACGTGTTCCGCGAAACGTTCTATAGGAGAAAGAAACGTCAGCCTTCTGAAAGCACTGTGTTATCTGACGGAAAAACAGCGCATAGCCTTTCTGCGAAACGCAGACAGCGATTTCATCGCTTGTATTTGCGAATGTGCCTTTAACACACTCAAAGGTAACGTGACACTTGACGCTCGGGAGAAAAATCGGTTGTCCAAATACAAATCGGCATTGCGTCGTATTGCAAGTAAACGCGGCAATTGGAGAGACAAGAGGAGGACGATTGTGCAATAAGGAGGATTCTTACCTTAACTTATTGGGCCCATTCTCGCCGCTATTCTATCCAAGGTTATCGGAAAATAGTGAGCTCACGGAGAGAGCCAAGAAGATGGTTTTGATTTCTACGGAAAATCTCGAAAGGATACGACAGCAGCAGCCGATTCCTCTTGTATCGACGGATAACGGCGCGGCACAACGGAGTACGGTGAACGAGGGAGAAATTGTGCGTATGCCGGGCACTGCACTGATGCGATTCGACGCTGACATGCATCGCATCCTTAATTCGACGGAAATCAAAAGCAAGTGTGAAAAATAGAAATTGTACAGAGAGGTGCTTCTACGTTATCTTTATTTTTTCCGAAAAAAAAAACGTTCGTCTCGTTCACGTGAGGACGACGTCGGCGAAAAGACCCAGTCCGAAGAGGAAAAGAATGGAACCGACAACGAGGAAGGTGAGAACGACGTCCTTAAAGAGACTTCCATTCCAGAACTCGCCACTGTATCACCCGATGACGGAAGAGAACAACCTGCGTTAAAGTCTGTTTTTCCGCGTTGACATCGTTATCGTCTCAGCGAACAGGAAAGCATTAGAAAAATATTGGATAAAGTACTAAAGAGTTATCGTGGCAAAGCACGCAAATTGCTGACACATTTGTACGACGTAGCAGTTTCCATCCGAATAAACTGGGACAAACAGGGAATTGTGATTATATCCCTTATAGGAATATCATACTAAGAAATATTGAAC
>NW_022639631.1:701984-702897 GCF_010583005.1 Odontomachus brunneus | reverse complement strand
ATTCTTTTAAAATATATGTTTTAAAAAGTATGTAGAAAGTATATTTAAAATATATTTACATGTTTAAAAGTAAATAAAATAAATTATTTTGTAAATTTAAATAAATTATTTTCTGATAATAAAAGAAACTTTAATTTGAAATATAAAAAAATACTTTTAATATTAGAAAATAATTTATTTAGATTTATAAAATGATTTACTTGTATTTTATTTACTTTTAAAACAAGCAAATATTTATTTAAACAGTTTTTACATTTAAAAACACTAATTTTCTCCTTGTAAAGAAATCATTTGTTTATTCTCACATATATAGATATTTTAAATAAAAAAATCACTTTTTTTATTTATAAATTCATAATTTTACAGCTTATTTTACAAATTTAAAAAAATATTTCTTTATATTTATTATATATTTTCTAAAATTTAACAAATATTTTTTTAAGTTAAAAAATTATATGTAACGAAATATATTTCTTTCATTTAAACAATTTTTTTCTAATGTACATTACCAATTTAAATTTCGATTTTCTTATTTCTTTATTAATTTAATAATTATAAATAATTATATTTATTTTTTTCATGTGCAATATTTATAGAAATATTTACAAAAATTAATTTTTTGTTTACAATAAATATTATGGAAAATATTTAGATATTTAGATATTTCTATATTTTAATAATATTTTGAATATAGATTTTCATAATTTTTCCTCTCTCTTTATGTATATATACAGGGTCATCGAAAAGTATCGGATCTCCCTAATATCTTCAGTTAGAATGCAATTTGCAGAAAATGTCCAATAGCAAAGTTGTATGGTTTCAAGCGGGGAGTAAGATGATGACCTTGACTTTGACCTTGACCATGTCCTTCAATGTCATTTCAAGGTCAACCATATTTTTTTAAATGGAACCC
>NW_022639631.1:701733-701974 GCF_010583005.1 Odontomachus brunneus | reverse complement strand
TTATTAGTGATTAAATATTACCAGTAATTCAGTAATTTTTTGGCCAGTACTTAATTTCTGGTGAATACTGATAATAAAATCACTGTTAAATATTGATAGTAATCAAATACTGAGAATTATTATGTGAAGATGAAAAATGAGAAAATCATAATGTTTACAAAAATATACTTATATTCCTAATTTTCTCATGTCTCATAAACTACTAGATATCGAAGGTAGTCCACACATTCCAAACTTTCAT
>NW_022639631.1:701508-701723 GCF_010583005.1 Odontomachus brunneus | reverse complement strand
AGTATCGGATCTCCCTAATATCTTCAGTTAGAATGCAATTTGCAGAAAATGTCCAATAGCAAAGTTGTATGGTTTCAAGCGGGGAGTAAGATGATGACCTTGACTTTGACCTTGACCATGTCCTTCAATGTCATTTCAAGGTCAACCATATTTTTTTAAATGGAACCCCCTACATTTTATTGCATATTTTTATAGCTTATCTCGAGAGCTTTCCA
>NW_022639631.1:701355-701498 GCF_010583005.1 Odontomachus brunneus | reverse complement strand
AATATCATACTAAGAATCATTGATAATTACTTATTTTCAGTATTAAAAATACTGGATAATAAGTAATTATCAATGATTCTTAGTATGATACTTCTATAAGGGCCTCCTGCGATAATTTCGATCCCAAGCGGTGTATACCACTG
>NW_022639631.1:701070-701345 GCF_010583005.1 Odontomachus brunneus | reverse complement strand
AAGCGGGGAGTAAGATGATGATCATGACTTTGACCTTGACCATATTCTTCAAGGTCATTTCAAGGTCAACCTTATTTTTTTAAATGGAACCTCCTTTATTTTATTGCATATTCTTATAGCTTATCTCGAGAGCTTTCCAAAACGCTAGAATAAAACATTTTTTCATTAAGTACTTTTTGAATTATAAAGGTTTGAAGTTAACAATTTGTTAAATGGCGTGTGGGTCCGGCCAGTTAAGGCAAGAGTGGCGTGTGGGTCCGGCCAGTTAAGGCTAT
>NW_022639631.1:700866-701060 GCF_010583005.1 Odontomachus brunneus | reverse complement strand
ATTTTCAACAAAATGTTATAATGATTAATCCAACAAAAAAAAATTAAAAAATCCAAGAAATCCAAATTAAACAAATCGAATTATTAAATTTTGAGAGGAACTTTTAAAAAATATTATTTAAAACAATAATGTTGTTTCATCAAATGACATGGTTTCCTTGAACGAAATAAAAGTTTTATTTTCATCATTTTAAA
>NW_022639631.1:700435-700797 GCF_010583005.1 Odontomachus brunneus | reverse complement strand
AAGAAGACAGCACTGTATCAAAGATTAAAATCAGTGATCCGTATTGTTTGCTCAAGAGCTCGTACATTGGTGCCTGCAAGAGTGAGAGAATAATGATCAGCCCCGCCAACGCTTTCGGGCAGATTCCCATTAACGCCTTCGGACATCACGCATTCGAGCAACTTCTCGCGATCACTTTCGGGCAGTATCCCGCCGTAGCCTACTAGCATCACCGCTTGAAGCCGTACAATAGCTTTGCTATTGGACATTTTTCCAAAATGCATTCTTACTGAAAATATTAGGAGGATCCAACACTTTTCGATTAATGTATTTTCTTTAAACCAATTAATTGGTCTCATTATTCCGCGCACAAAAGTATTAAG
>NW_022639631.1:700261-700425 GCF_010583005.1 Odontomachus brunneus | reverse complement strand
CTTGACGTCATTCGACTAGTTATGACCAGTTTTTTACGTCATTTTGACGTGAGTCTGTTACTTGGGCTGATTCTTGTGTCGTTCACCTTACCTACTTCGTCACTGTCACTGTGATTGAGAGACGCTTTATATTGTGTACATGTGGTATATCCATATACAAAAGC
>NW_022639631.1:699486-700251 GCF_010583005.1 Odontomachus brunneus | reverse complement strand
GATTAAAATCAGTGATCCGTATTGTTTGCTCAAGAGCTCGTACATTGGTGCCTGCAAGAGTGAGAGAATAATGATCAGCCCCGCCAACGCTTTCGGGCAGATTCCCATTAACGCCTTCGGACATCACGCATTCGAGCAACTTCTCGCGATCACTTTCGGGCAGTATCCCGCCGTAGCCTACTAGCATCACCGCTTGAAGCCGTACAATAGCTTTGCTATTGGACATTTTTCCAAAATGCATTCTTACTGAAAATATTAGGAGGATCCAACACTTTTCGATTAATGTATTTTCTTTAAACCAATTAATTGGTCTCATTATTCCGCGCACGAAAGTATTAAGGTTATGATTACTGAAAACTAAATAATATTTTACAAGATATTTTACATTTTGTGTCAAAAAATTGTTAGCTTCAAACCTTTATAATTCAAAAAGTACTTAATGAAAAAATGTTTTATTCTAGTGTTTTGGAAAGCTCTCGAGATAAGCTATAAGAATATGCAATAAAATAAAGGAGGTTCCATTTAAAAAAATAAGGTTGACCTTGAAATGACCTTGAAGAATATGGTCAAGGTCAAAGTCATGATCATCATCTTACTCCCCGCTTGAAACCATACAACTTTGCTGTTGGACATTTTCTCCAAAATGCATTCTAACTGAAAATGTTAGGGGGGTCCGATACTTTTCGATGACCCTATATATACATATTATATTAGGACCTTAACTTAGTTTCCGCCCAAAAAATACTGAGAAAAAGCATTTATTGT